>NW_004797698.1:352047-356173 GCF_000002075.1 Aplysia californica
ACACACACACACACACACACACACACACACACCCACACCTATACATATTGATCAAAATAAGAGGAACGGCCTCCATAATTCAGTATTTCCTGAAACAAAGATACTGCAGCAACCAATTCAAATATGTTTAACTACTCTTTTATGTTGGAAGCGCTGTGTCATTTTGGAAGCATACGAGCAAATGCAGTTTATAGCAAACACAATTATACGCAGTGGAGTCCGCTTAAACAGAGCACTTTTAATCTGAAAACAGAAGTAAACCGAAAGAAAAAAATATTCACAAAGGTTTTATCTTTTATTCGAGCAACCTCTCTAAACCAAAAATGCGGCTAAACCAAAGAAAATCCAGCAGTCCTGCAGATTTAGATTTAAGCGGACTCCACTGTATACGCATGAGAATATCAATACTTCAGTTTTTTCTGTTTTTTTTTCGCCTTTTGAAGTTTCTTCATTAACTGAAGAGCTCAGCCCTGAAGTTCAGCATGATAATTCATTTTTTTTAAAATCATTTATGTAATTTCATAAACCAATAATACAAATCTAACATTGTAATTCTGAGATACCATTTTTTTTTTCAATTAAAAGCCTTCTATTGCATAGTGTTGGATCCAGTTGCCAGGCACCGTATTTTTAAAAATTCAATCCTTTTGAAGTTCAAAAGTTCGATTTAATAATAAACATTTATCACACAAATCGTATAGTATATTTTTTTTGTTAAACATGTTAATCTTGAGAACAAGACAAAGCATAAGCAAAATTGTTGCAAACAAAGTTGAGTTACTCGCAAAAGCATAGCAGCCTGAGTGTGATACAGTTGCCAGAGAAAAGTGTAGTATATAATATTAAATGCATAGATAGATAGAGAGATGAATAGACAGATAGCACTGCCTGAATTTGAAATATTTTGACTTAATGCTCTCATCGCAACAAGCTTATTTTGCTTCAAGCATATGTAGCGTTACCTGGTTGTTCTTCATGTAGCTCTCCACGTCCGATCTGTCCTTCATCTGCTCAAGTTGTACAACTCTTTTCTTCAGTTCATCGTTCTCAAACTGCAGCGTCTGAACCTACGGATACACAAGATGAGAGCTAGATAAGATATAATGCATCTTAATTGTCCAGGTGATGGCATATTGGTTTGGAGTTTCACCACATACACACACACACACGCGCGCACATGCATGCACATACACACATACACACACACACATGCATCCAGGCATGCATGCATGCACACACACACACACACACACACACACATACACACAGGCATGCATGCATGCACACCCAGACCCACCCAGATACACACAGAATTTCCAACATTGTTTGCAATGTCTTTTTTGCTTAACTCATCAACTGGTTTTAATTGTGCTCTCTACCATATGTGAGGCAGCATGGTGGAACCAAGCTCTCGTCAAAACAATGAAATCGAAGAAAACGGCAGTTTTCGCCCTGCTTAGCAATTTTCATCAAATTTTTGTTTTTTGGCTCAACACTTTTTATGTCCATTAACAAACACATTCCTTTGAGGATTTCACAGAAAACGTTGATTAAACGCACAAAAATATAAATTTACAGTTTCCAAGGACTCTGCAGCTTTGGAATTTACCAAGCTTTGGCGGCCATTCTCTCACTAATTTTACCTCTTAAACCTCCTTCAATCAAAAATATCTCCACTTCTATTGAAGATGGATGGGTAATATTTTCATTGAAAGCAAGACAAATGAACAAGCTTTAAGATGATACCAATAACTCAATATGCCCAAAAATTGACGAGAGCCTGATTCCACCGCGCTGCCTCACATATTTTAATAGACTAAATTCAAAGCACTATGTGGCTTACCAGAACACATCTGATCTTTTCATTTTGTTTCTGTCGGATATTCTCCGTACAAAGATCTTGCCAATCACCTCATAGTGCTAACATCATCACAAAACTCACCATAAACAGATCTTATTCTTTCATAAATGTTTAAACAAATTCAATTACTGCACATTCGTTAAAGACGTAAACAATTCTTCAAGTTGTAATGAACCCATGTCTGCGGTGTAGCGGTTAAACACTTTGTCATTGCACGTTGATGATGCACACTCTTTGGAGGTCGTCATTTTAGCTCTGACCGAGATACCCCACCACGCATTGTAACACGTGCTATTTTCAGTGTGAACGACCTCATGAAGCAATAAAAAATTACTACGGTGGTAGTCAAATGGTGAGAAAGTACTAGTAGTAATTTTTTATTACTCTACCATGAATAAGTTTAAAAGTTGTGGCATGACAGACATTCCTTTTCAGCCCATCCCTGCAGATCATTTAGGAGGCAGACTGCTTCGACACTACACTTGTCAGGGCCAACCCGAGTTCAGAAGGACACAACATCCGAGCAGACAAGCAGAGACATTCAGTTTAAAAAAAACAAAGCTTCCCCACACAAGAATCAAACTGACATCTTCAACATGTGATGGCAAAGTGCCTAACCGATACACACCAGACACTGGCCAACCATTCTTCATGAAATAGCTCAAAGACAGCTTCCACTTACAGCTACCTAAGGTCCACGTTTTTGGGGGTTTGTTTAATGCGCACATCATATAAACATGCATTATGTTCTTCTTGCATAAGAACTTATCAGAGAAAACTCATTAGTCTGCTCAACATCAAAGAGAAGCTGAGCCTTAAAAAGAAAGGCTATTGAATATAATGTGCAGAAATGCCCATACCTTTTTCTGCAGCAATAAACACTGTTTTCTGATGTCGGAATCCGTTGTCGATGCCTCTAAAAACTGTTTGTAGGCCAAATCAAAAGCTTGACCAATGGTCAATGTGATTTCTTCAGCCTGTGAAAAAATCATAGAAGTTGCTGAATAGTTTCAGAGGTTTTTTTTGTTTTGTTGGGTTTTTAAAAATGATAACGACACACATATATATATCTAAATACAAATCTCGATGCTCATCTGGCACACACAGGGTACATAATGAACGATAATCCACAATTGACAAGTCAGTTTCTGGGGGTATCCAGATAAAGACATCAAGGGACATCTTACAGTAAATTTGCTTTCTATTTCATTATTTCCTCCACTGAAAAACAACGGGTAGCAATGATATGGTTCTGATTTGCTTCCTCTCTTTTTCTCAAATTTTCTCAAATTTCAAAATATACTTATGGAATGACACTAACCTTACATGGATCTCAAAAGTCACACTACTCAAACTCATCCGGGACTGACAAATGTGTTCGACACATCCATCGTTCTGGTTAACCGATAACGAAAAATTAAAGAACGATCAGTAAGGGAATGGTAAATTGTACAAGCTATCCGTGACTTCAAGTATTCCATATTTGGGTCGTCCGTGCCAAATTATATTTTTTTTTTTTTCCAAATCAATTTATGGCTTTTCCAAACGTACAGATGTTCACTTTCATTCAACATAAAGCATTATAAACATACAGGGAGCAAAGTACTTACACATTTCTCGCTGTCAAATACATAGCAATAGTGATCATTAGAGGTTGCTGCTTTGGCGATAAAGGTGAACATTCTTTTGTCCGACTTGTCATCTGCACAGTAAGAGATTCTGTGCAGCGGATACTGATGCAGTATTGCCTGCAACCAAATGAAATCTGTTTGATAAATACAGTTTAGTACACACATAGTGAACATGGGAATAGAGAACTGATTTTCATGTCCAAAATAGAATTATTCATGTATATTCTTTGTATTTAAAACACATACGTAATGAAATTTGAACATAGTTCAAAGATTTCTGCATCGCAATGATTTTGCTGTGTATGCTGAACTGTATTTTTGTCACTATTTTCAAAACAGCTTCAATACACAAACAATCAAAGACATTCACAGTGTTTTTTTATTGGGGGGGGGGAGGCATGTTGTAGAACACTAAAATATCTTGCGCAAAGATATTTGGTTCATTAAAAATCATATTACCGAATATTTAAAATTTGCATGATAAGAAGTGTCAGATAAATTTAGCTCCTGTGTGCCAAGTATAGGTCCCAGGAGTTGGAGCTAGAGAGCTGAAGTTGGAGGCACTAAGCCACAAGGTACACTTTAGAGAATCATAATACAATGATATACTGCCAATATAATGCAATTAAGGAGG
>NW_004797698.1:356273-358670 GCF_000002075.1 Aplysia californica
TCTTCTTTTCGACCCATAACCCCCCTCCGCCCTGTTTCTTGTGAAACAGGGGACATAGTTTGCCTTCCTCTCCTCGAGCAGTAATCTGCAGGCCTGCTCTTTATATTATTTTTTCTTAATTCCCTCCCTTTCCCGACTGGATACATCACTTATAATAAAACCAACGTGTTGTTCCAGGCTGAAGCGTACTAGACATGAAGGTCCAGGAGAAGGAGAAGGAGAAGGAGAAGGAGAAGGAGAAGGAGAAGAAGAAGAAGAAGAAGAAGAAGAAGAAGAAGAAGAAGAAGAAGAAGAAGAAGAAGAAGAAGAAGAAGAAGAAGAAGAAGAAGAAGAAGAAGAAGAAGAAGAAGAAGAAGAAGAAGAAAAAGGAAGACAGCACACACAATGTCTTAAGGAAAAAAACAATGCATCGACTCACAGAAACAAATTAAAGTAAACTACATGGATTACAAAGTGTGAAGCTTACTCTTGACTTTGGATCCAGAACCTTGACGGCTTCCGCCGAGACGGTCAGATCAACTTTTGGCGGTTTCTGACCCTCCGCCCTTTTGATATGTTTGCTGAACTGTAACAAAAAAGAAATCACTGGTGAGAATGAATTTCAGTTGGAATTAAAAACTAACTGGGTCCAAAAACCCCTGGATCTACATTTGCTTTCAATCCATATCAGAGGAGCTAACTGGCCATCAAAAAAAAATCCTGAACATTTCAGACCCCATGGAAATGGGCAAGGGGTCACAAAAGTTACAGATCATATTGCCACATACATCTGGTATAAAGTTAAAGAAGCATGGCAAATTTTAGACTTCTGAAATTTAGATTTTTTTTAACTTATCCAGAAAATTGGCACCTGTGTTGGGTCTGTTTCAAAGGTAAATCTATGTCATAGGTAAAGAAAACTGTTGTATCTTTCTGTCTCAGGATAAACCCAACAGGAGATGAAGAGAGGAAATATAATAAACAAATATAACTGAAAACAAAATTTTTTTACTAGTAGCTTCTAAAGTATCTGTGAAGTACCTCTAGATATTCAATCCTTCAAGCAACAGTGAAATAAGGACACATTATGTCAGTACAAATTCAGTAAGGGAATTGTAAAGCGTTTATGTACCATACCGACCTTCATCTTCCGAATTGCGTCCTTGACAACTTCTGTGCCTTTGGGCTGTTCCACAGTGCATTCTCCGAGAAACTGGAAAAAATGAAAATCAATTGGGGGGGGGGGGGGGTCAGTTAAAGTTTTATGGCACTTGCAACACAATTAGGTCATATAAGTACCCAAGATTAAAGGCGTTACAAGAGAGTAAAAGCAAAAAAGAGGGAAGAGAGATAAGGACGATAGATGTTTGACAGAAAAGACGGAGTAAACACATCAGAGCACCTGCAGATCACCCACTGAAAATTGATGTTTCCATTCTTAGAATCAAATTTTAATGTTCAGTCAGTTTGCATAAATGCTTTTGATACATCGCTTACATCTCAAAAAAGCATAATACACAAAAGAGAGGATAAATAGTCAGGACAAGTGGGAGTAAGAGCGACACGTCATGGCAGCAAACTTCAGTTCTATTACTAGTTTTGACTCGCATAAGAAAAAGAAAACTCCTTGTAACGTTTGGTTTAACTAACATTATGGCATACACTTTTTTCAACACCTCAATGATGACACTAGTCACCCTTAAAAAAAAAAAGAAACATAAGGGACAAGAAAAAAGAACAAACAGAATAAGTCAGAGGACATGATAACCCTGAGATCATTTTCACAACCCAATCTCAAGTCTCGTATTTCACAATAGTTAGTGTAGAGTATCCGTTTAACATACCTCTACTAATACTATGAGATGATGACCTGACCATCAATGATTTATTTATAGAGGCACCAGCCATCCATGTCCAGGTGCTGTTTTAGCCTCTTTTTCCTGTATGCGGATTAATAATATCTTTTTGCCAATTTATTGGTTCCGCTTCTATGTACCCCATATCTATGGTTCTCAACCTGGAAATCGCCCATAATTCGCTGTAATTGCCCCCCCCCCTCCCCCTACCATTTCTCATCATCCCCCCCCCCCCCTTATAGTGTCATCATTTATGTTGCCGTCTATTTTTATCGATAACACGAATATGGATTAAGGGCAGTACTAATGACAATTAGGAAAAAAACAACAACCATCAATTAAATAATAAATAAAATAATGCTAATGATTATCATAATACAAATATTGATAAGGAGGAGGAGGAAGAGGAGGAAGAGGAGGAGGAGGAGGAGGAGGAGGAGGAGGAGGAGGAGGAGGAGGAGGAGGAGGAGGAGGAGGAGGAGGAGGAGAAAAAGAAGAAGAAGAAGAAGAAACACGGTCATAACATCAATATAAAAAACAATAATACTGACAATAGAATTGA
>NW_004797698.1:358770-364097 GCF_000002075.1 Aplysia californica
ATTTGAGTAAAATAATGAAATAATATTAAAATAATAAATGGAGTAATATTATTATAAATCAACATTTCGAAAAGGACACTACTTGGAATCCGCCAATTGTATAGGATCAGATACCTTGTATGAATATGTTAAATTAGATAATTCAATCCATACAATTTGAGGTTATATCTTCAGATCACCATTCTTTTTTTTTTTCAAGAGGAAAGCAGATGTCTATTCTCATTTTGTGTTTGGTCATTCTATTGAGTTACATCTATAAGACCAATCTCCTCGTGGTTTAAGGAGTGGAAATATGATGTACAAAACTCAACTATTGCATTTTTTTCTTTTTGTAGAGGGTCACATCCTTTTACTGACATCCTCTTGTGTAAGGAGTGGGAAGAAAGATGTAGAGACCCACGTTTTAAATCACTTTCAACTTGTAAAGTGGCTTGTTTATGTTGTTTTTTTTCGACATCATTTCCTCCATACTTGAATGAAATTGATTGAGATATATACTCCCCTTTGTTTGATTAGAATGACCTTCACCGATAGAGATACATAGGCTAAATAGGCTAGAGCAACAGCAGTGGAGGGTGGATCATAAGGGACTGATTTTCTGGGGGTCGAATTAGATCATTTTTTAAATTCTTTTTGCTTTTTCAACATTTTTTCTATCTTCCCTAGTACTCATTCACCTTTTATCAGATACATTCCCTGTGTTTTGTGATACTCCTTTTTTTGTTGGAGGGTTTGTTTTTTTTGTTTCTTACTTTTTATTTTTGTTTTTTTTTTGTCTATAAAATTTAGAAATGACTCGCCTTCTTAGTATAACCAGAGAGTATTTAATATATATTTAAGAGTCTCTGGTATAACTTTTGAATGGACTTGCGCTTGAGTGCATTGTTGTGGTAAATATGGGAAGTTCCCGTTTTATCAATTTTAGATCTAGTTATTTATTTATTTATAATTTTTTAAATTTATTTTTTTTCTACCTTGGTTGTGTTTAACCTAGATTGAGCTGGTTTGTCTTTGATTTTTGTTTTGTTTTGATTTTCTAATTACTATATTTTTATTTTTATTATTTTTGATTTTTTTTTTTTTTTAATTAATTAATTTCTTTTTTTAATATAACTTTGTTTCGTTTTGTTTATCAATCTGGATGTTTGAACCTTTGTTTCCTTGCCACACACCGCCGGGGAGAATATTACAATGAATAGGGTTATCGTTAAGATAACACCTATCGAACGAAGGATGCCAGGTACATCCTACCAAAATCGGAAAACCTGGCATCATCTACCGTCTTCACGAATGCAGAGTTATCACCTCTGCAGGCGTGAAAACGGTAAGAATAAACCATAGATTAAGCCATGCAACGCTGGAAGTGTTTCCAGCGTCAGACATTAGCCTGAATACCTTCACAGAACTCAAAAAGGGACTATGAGATGATTTAAGAGACGACAGGACCTCCGTTATTAAACAACTGCGTTTGACAGGAGCACAGAGCCAAATGGGTTGAGACTGAGAGCCTTGAAAACTACACAAAACGACCCGGGTTTAGAATGTCCAGTCCGAGATTCGAATCGCGGTGATCCACTCCTTTGCCCACCATGATGCAAACTAAGCTAACAGAATGTCCCTCTTATTTTGCACTGGATTTTTTTTTGCAGAAAAGAATCCCCCCCCCCCCCCCCAAAAAAAAAAAAAAAAAACAACCCTCATTGTCGTTTGTCGAGCAAATGCGATATGGTGTCTTCTGAATCTGCAGGGATACAATGTCCCTACAGACCGATGGAAATACTCGATTAGAAAAAAAACACACAACCATATCCACATAGAAATCGAACTCTTGTCTTTTACATATTGCGATGCAGCAGCTATATAACCACTCCATAGACGTCAGTCTTCTTAAACAATTAAAGACACAGAATACACACAATTTTAGTTTTAGTAAGAATTCAAACGGCACTTGCAACATAACAAGCGCCGAAGATTAGAGGTTTTACCAGAAAGTGACACTAAACACAATAAAGGAGGAGAGATAAGGACGATAGATGCTAGATTGGAAAGGAAGTAGCAAACCACACTAGAGCACCCGCCAACCACCAACTGTTATTGCTTTAAAAAACGGTATCAGCAACACTAACGTATGCCTACTACATGTATAAATCTGAAGCTTCGAGAGCAGAATAAGAATTATAAAATACCTTCACTGTGTACAATATGTGGCCCCTCAGAAGCGCCTCTGGCGGGTGGAGCCATTGCTTGCTACCTGCAAAGGAATACCAGAGGGGAGGGGGAAATTGTTAGTTAGTTTTAGAAGAGGGTTTTACGACGCTCGCAACTGCATAAGGTCATATGAGCGCCAGAAGATTAGAGGTATTACAAGAGAGTAACAAACATAAAAAAGAAGGGGAGATAAGGACGATAGATGTTTGATAGGAAAGAAGAAGCAAACCACATCAGAGCACCTGCCAACCACCCACAGGGGGAAATTAATTTTTTTTAAAATAAGTAAGACTTTTGCGACACTTGCAACACAATCAGGTCATAATAAGATTAGAGATTGTTACAAGGGAGTAACAAGAACAACAAGGAGGAGGAGAAGAGGTCAGGACGACATATGTTTAATAGGAAAGAAGGAGCAATCCACACCAGAGCACCCGCTAATCACCCACATATTCAGGGGATTTTTAAAAAATTCAATAAATTTGAAACACAATGGCCTAAATAAGGTAAGGGAGGAGAGTTTCGCTTATTTAGGCCACACATGCTCAAACTACCCCTTTCAGGCAACTGAGTTTGTTCCACTTTCATAATGGTGCACCTTTCTCATTTAGTACAGTTTTGTCTCAGTGTACAACTTACAAATCATAACCATAAAGAATATTGTAAGAACAAAATTTTGCTCAATCCCAATGGTTTGAATGAGGGCCAGATTTTTCCTTCATGGAAGGGCAAAAGCTTGGCTACCATTTTGACACACTTTGGTCAAGTGAAAAGGTCAAATCCTCCGAATGGACTTCCGGGTCAAATTTGGGGTATAAAAAGTGTGTACACAACGCGGCTGAGTCAAAGTTACACTATCTTTGCCTGAGTGGCACTCTCATAGGTTTAACCCTCCTATCAACATGATTAGGTTATTTAATAAGAGGCGGGACCACGTTGGACCGTGTTGACGCTCGAACCCTCCGAACCCGCAATACACACCAATGAAACCAAACGTCTCCTACAGGTAGGGCAATGTCCACTTTTGGTGTAGGTCAAGATTTCTGAAAAGCCCCGAAATCTGAGTTAGACCGCTTGCCCTTAAAAGCTACCAATTATTATCATGATTACGGCTCCGGTAGCCACTGCCGACGCCATGGGTTTTTTTATCTGGGGGGTGGGGGGTTGTCTGTTGGGCTGTTTTTGGTTTTGTTTTGCTTCTGGTTTTTGTTTTTGTTTGTTTGTTTGCTTGTTTGTGTGTGTGTCTTTTGATTTCGTAAAAGTTTGACGGTGCCCTCAACAGCATAAGGTCATATTATGAGGAACCTGCAAGGTAAAAGATTATCGTGTCAGATTCTCATGCTACGAAATAATTTACTGACAGGTACCTTTACATTCACGGAGTGCATGAACCTCCGAGGGGTGCGCAAGTCCACCACAAGAGTTCATGAGACGTTCCCAAAAGGCATGACAATGAGTGCTTTTTGTTGGAGAAAAAAAATCGTATCTTTACTCACTGAACCTCGAGAGGGGTGTGTGTGTGTGTGGGGGGGGGGGGTCATCCATTTCGTCAGTTTTGTCAGGGTAATATATTTTTTTAATAGTAGAGGGTTTTACGGCGCTCGCAACTGCATAAGGTCATATGAGCGCCAACAGAGAAGTCTTTACAGGGAATCAGACTTACTCTGCTCACCTCTCTAGCTTCAACAGCACAAGGTCTGCTTCGACTATCAAGGCACCCCAAAATAGCAGATCACAAGAGTGTGACAAACATACAAAAGAAGTAGAGGGAAATGACAATAGTAAGGATCAGGAAAGAAAAAGCAGCAGTTCCCTGTTGTAGATCAGGCACAGTTATTAGCGTGACATGAATCAGCCCATTTACAATTCTACTATGCTTGAACGAGATATGTCCCCCCCTTTGGGAATGGCCTAAAGACACTTCAGTCAGTGTCACTGCCCCGGGAGGTTTGTCAGGGTAAATAGAAGTATATCAACACGATAATGGTCGTTGAGTGCAGGGCAAAAGCAAGAGAGACAGATAAAGCAGACAAAACAGTGGGAAAGAAAAGAAGTAGGACCTACCAGAAGCGTCCTTCCATCACCCACGTCCATTCTGACACAGCGAGCGAAAATTACGATCATACAAGCCCATGTAAGGAACGCATTCACTTTCTCAAAACTACAGGTATAAAATAACTGTAACTTCTTTAAAAACTTCTTAAAAGTTTAGTGGTAGTTGTACGGTACTTGGAACACAATAAAGTCATATAAGTGCCGAAGATTAGAGGTGACACTATAGAGTAACATCCACAAAAGAAAAGCAGGAGAGATAGTTTAGTAAGAGTTTTACGGCACTCGCAACTGCATAAGGTCATATGAGCGCCAGAAGATTAGGTGTTACAGGAGAGTAACAGTAACAAACATAAAAAAGAAGAAGGGGAGATAAGGACGATAGATGTTTGATAGGAAAGAAGGAGCAAACCACACCAGAGCACCCGCCAACCACCCACCAGGAGAGATAAGTACAATCTATGTTTGATTGGAAATGATGACCAAACCACACCAAGGCAACAGCCGACCACCCGCTGTAATTACATGAATAAAAACGGTATCAGTTATCAGCAACACAAACGTATCATGTCTGTATAAAACTGAAACCCCTGAAGAGCACATCTCCAGAGAGAATGAAAACTGAAAGTGGGAGGCAGAATTGCTTTTCCCCGTAAACCCCCCAACACCAGTTTCACAACAGCTACGAAATAATAACTATCACTGGTGCTTATCTCCTCAATCTTTGTACTTTTTCTTTCAACAAAAAGCGTCGCCAATTGTTGAGGAGAAAAGTGGCCATCTTGTACAAGTAGGCGTCTTATATAGTGTTATTATATTACATTTTTGAAAACGCGAAAGAGGAAATGGGAACTGGCCGTTTGTAAAGGTGGTTGTCTTCTACAAGTGGCTGAAAGAGAAGGTTCGACTGCACTCTCGTCTAATTTCATACAAGTTTTGAATTATTTATTTTTATAGTAGAGGGTTTTACAGCGCTCGCAACTTCATAAGGTCATATGAGCGCCAAGGGGTGGGTGTCAACAGAGAAGTCTTTACAGGGAATCAGACTTAGACTGCTCACCTCTCTA
>NW_004797698.1:364197-366168 GCF_000002075.1 Aplysia californica
CTTCAACAGCACAAGGTCTGCTTCGACTATCAAGGCACCCCGGGAATAGCAGGTCACAAGAGAGTGACAAACATGCAAAAGAAGTAGAGGAAAATGACAATAGTAAGGATCAGGAAAGAAAAAGCAGCAGTTCCCTGTTGTAGATCAGGCACAGTTATGAGCGTGACATGAGTCAGCCCATTTACAATTCTACTATGCTTGAACAAGAAATGTCCCCCCTTTGGGAATAGCCTAAAGACATTACAGTCAGTGGCACTGCCCCGGGAGGTCAAGTTTTGACGATGATGATGATGATGATGACAATGACAATGACAATGACAATGACAATGAAAATCTTTATTCATCTCGCAGGGAGAAATTTGTCTTGGTCGTTAACAATGGCAGTAGACGTTACAAAGGTTAGACTTAAAGGTGCACTCACGCAAACGCACAACAAGACAGGACATTATGCCAAGTAAATACATGTCTCACGGGCTGGGACATCTCTCTCTCTCTCTCTCTCTCTCTCTCTCTCTCTCTCTCTCTCTCTCTCTCTCTCTCTCTCTCTCTCTCTCTCTCTCTCTCTCTCTCTCTCTCTCTCTCTCTCTCTCTCTCTCTCTCTCTCTCTCTCTGTTTCATTTGTAGCACTGTGTGTTCAGTAACCTCACTGCAGTTGGTACGAGTCACTTAGCATTATTTCCGCCTTTTTTAGAACGTTTGTCTTGTGCAGATATTCAAAGTTACTTAGGTCTCTATCAATTGTTCTTGATGCCTTTTTTATCAACTTATTTAGTTTTATAATGTGCTGCCTTCCCAGATTGCTACCATAGCAAGTGATTCCAAAATTGATCAAAGTTTCTATTGTGGTGGTGTAGAAAATCTGAAGGATGGATGGATTCAGATTGAAAGACTTTAGTTTCCTCAGAAAGTACAGCCTCTGATTTACTTTTTTAACGATATTGTTTACGTGGTTTTGCCATGTAAATTTGTTGTCTATTGTAAGGCCAAGATATTTGTATGAATCCGTGATTTCAATAGTTTCTTGTTCAATTACGAGTGGTGGGATTGTTGGTTTTTCTCTTCTAAAATCAAAAACCATTTCCTTTGTTTTTGAGAGGTTCACTTTTAGAAAATTTGAGTTGCACCATTTAAAAAACCTACATATTTCTTCGAAATACTCTTTTTCATCATGGTTTATTAATCCAATAATAGCGGAGTCATCTGCAAACTTAATTAAGCGTGTTGTTTTATACATACTTCTATGATCGTTGGTATATATAGTATACAAAACTGGTGACAAAACACACCCCTGAGGACCGCCGGTGTTACAAAGAATTGTGTCAGATTTTGTGTTGTTTAGCTTCACATATTGTGGTCTACCTGTCAAAAATTCCAGGACCCATGATGATGATGATGATGATGATGATGATGATGATGATGATGATGATGATGATGACGCACCTTTCGGCATTGTGACGTAGACGCGCGCTCTTTGGTCACTTTGCTAGTGTAGTCATTTGATCTAACATTTTTTTTTGGTATGTTCCTGGTGAAGCCCGTAATCGGGCGAAACGTTGAACCTTTATAAATATTTCTTGGAATTCTACAAGTCTCAACCCTTTTTTATTCTCTGCCGTTTACGATGATGATGATGATGATGATGATGGATGACGATGATGATCATGATGATCATGATGATGATGGCGACGCTCCTTATGAGCTACTGCGACAGGGCAAAGATAGTACAGCCTTGTACTATCTTTGGACAGGGTGCACATCTGAATTTCTCCCAATATTATACCAAATTAAAATCTGACACATTCTATCCTATTTCTCAACCTATAGACCTAGTACTAGTGTAACAATTAATTGACTACTGTAACAAGGATTCGGGGATAACACACAAAGAACTTAGCCGCTGAGTGTGCGGTGTGCTTAGGGCATAAGGGAAGACAGAGGAGAAGAAAAACAATTGGGGGTTGGGGGTTGGGG
>NW_004797698.1:369424-370447 GCF_000002075.1 Aplysia californica
TCCGCGTGTGTGCGTGTGCCTCTCTCTATATATATATACGTGTCTCTGTCCGTGTCTCTGTCCGCGTGTATGTGTGTGTGTGTCTCTCTCTCTCTATCCGTGTCTCTGTCCGCGTGTATGTGTGTGTGTGTGTCTCTCTCTCTCTATCCGTGTCTCTGTCCGTGTGTGTGTCAGTGTGGGTGTTTGTGTGTGCGAGAGCCAGACAGCACGAACGTGTGTGTTGTAGATCTATCTACACGTAACCAGAGAACAACAACACCAAGTCACTCGCGCGCAGCGTCTGTGTGTGAGTGTGTCGCTATGATGTTCTGCGCACCACCACCAACACGACACGACACGACACTGACACCAAGATCAGCCAGTCAGTTAGCTTAGGCTACGTTAGGTTATGTCGCCACCATCACCACCACCACCACCACAACCACCACCACATTCCCGCACTCTCTCACACACGACCGAGAGAGATATTGACGTCCTGATTGGCAGCTGAACATCGATGATAGTTATGATGGTGATGATGGTGACAAGATGATGATGATGATGAGAAGATGATGATTATGATGACGATCATGATAACGATCATGATGATGGTGATGACGACGATCCAGGAAGGAAACTTCAGTTTCAAATTAGGTCAGCACAAAAGAATCAGACGCGACTTGTTGTGATTTTTAGTTCATACCGAAAGATATCAGAAGTCAGAAAAGCAAAGTACAAAAACACGGAAGTTCGTATCGGTAGAGGAAGAGTATTAGTTGTTTTTTGTGTGTAAAGTTTAGTTTTTTATGGTACTTGCAACACAATAAGGTCATAATAATATAAGTGACGAAAATTAGAGGTGTTGCAAGAGAGTAAGAAACACACACAAAAAAAAAGAAAGAACAGAGATAAGGACGATAGGTGTTTGATAGGAAAGAAGAAGCAATACACACCAGAGCGCTTGCCAACCACCTACGAGGATATTTTATTATCAAGTTCGCGCGATTGAGAACAATAAATAAATTATAATAAAATAATAACATT
>NW_004797698.1:370547-372059 GCF_000002075.1 Aplysia californica
AACACTTATTAAAACAAAAAGAGCATGTTGACAAGTGGACGCCATAATAAGCTCACGTACACAGATTTGATGTTGATTATTGCAATGTGGGCGTGTCTCTTCGCACACTCAATCTTGGCTTTAGTTTCAGGTTGGTAGGAATTTTACGGCATTTGTGGCCCAAATACGTCCGTATTTCAGTTTAGTTCCAGTAAGAGTTTTACGGCATTTGTGGCCCAAATACGTCCGCATTTCAGTTTAGTTCCAGTTCAGTAAGAGTTTTACGGCATTTGTGGCCCAAATACGTCCGTATTTCAGTTTAGTTCCAGTAAGAGTTTTACGGCATTTGTGACACAAATACGTCCGTATTTCAGTTTAGTTCCAGTCCAGTAAGAGTTTTACGGCATTTGTGGCGCAACTAGGTTCGTATTTCATTTAATATCCAGTAAGAATTTTGCGGCACTTGCAACACAAATATGTCAGTATTATAGTTTAGTTTTAGTAAGAGTTTTACGGCACTTGCAACACAAAAGGTTGAATCTTAGTTTTAGTTTCATTTAAGTAAGCGTTTTAGGAGATTTGCAACACAAATTCTTCATATAACCATATCGATGATTAGCAGAGTTGCTACTTGCTATAAAGTAAAGAAAAGAAGGAGGGGTGATAAATGTTTGACAGGAACGAAGAAGCAAACACAACAGAGCACCCGCCAACCACTCACACTCACTCAATCACAGACACGAACAAGACGCAAAAAGCTACATAAATATTTTTGTTGGTAAGAGTTTTACGGTACTTACAACACACTAAGGTGATACAAGTGCCGGAGATTTGATGGGTTACTACAAAGTAACAAACACAAAAAAAGGAGGGGAGATAAAGACGGTAGCTGTTTGGTAGGAAAGAAGGAACAAACCACACCAGAGCACCCGCCAACCACCCACCTACATAAGTATCCCCCCCTTTAAAAAAACAAAAAACAAAGAAAAATTACAATTAAAAAAAAAACGTAATGAAAAAATACCACAAAAAACAAACAAACCAAAACGAACTAAATGGAAATAAAACCAAACTCGCCAACACAAAACGACGCACAAAACTTCACTCAAACAGCTGATCGATATTGAAAACGAAATTCACTCTCGTGATTTTCTAGCTCCCGTCTACATTTCCCGAGTGGATCGATAAATCTCTTCTCTCTCTCTCTCTCCCTCTCTCTCCCGCTCTCTCTCTCACACTCTCTCTCTTTCTTTTTCTCCCTCTCTCTTTCTTTTTCTATTTCTCTCACTCACACTCCCGTTCTCCTCCCTCCCCCCCTCTCTCTCTCTCTCTCCCTCTTTCTCTCTCTCTCTCTCTCTCTCTCTCCCTCTCTCTCTCCCGCTCTCTCTCTCACTCTCTCTTTCTTTTTCTCCCTCTCTCTTTCTTTTTCTATTTCTCTCACTCACACTCCCGTTCTCCTCCCTCCCCCCCTCTCTCTCTCTCTCTCCCTCTTTCTCTCTCTCTCTCTCTCTCTCTCTCTCTCTCTCTCTCCCG
>NW_004797698.1:373667-374785 GCF_000002075.1 Aplysia californica
CCATGCACACACACACACACACACACACACACACATACACACACACACACACACACACACACACACACACACACTAATTATCTATCTATTCATCCATCCATTCATCGATCTATCTATCTACCTATCCTTCTAGCTCTAGCCCCTACACAGAGAGAATACACAAGGCGGATGCCTTTAGGGCAAGTCCGAAAGGAATGCAGAAATTGACCTTTACTTGAAAATCGATGCGTCTCTCACTTCTTTTAAAAAAAATTAATTTTCGCACGACATGAACCTTACTATCAGTCATTTCGCGAATCTAGTTCTAACATTCTTCAGTAAAATAACACCAAAGATCGTATACCACCCTGGGTATACTGGGCTATCTTTTGTTTTAGCAAGCGTTTGACGGCACTCGCAACACAAACGTACTATCGTCAGATAACTGCCCAAAGACTAGATGTGTTACAAGAGAGAAACAAAAAAAAAAGAAGTAAAAAGGAGAGATAAGGTCCATAGATGTTTGATAGGAAAGAAGGAGCAAATCACGCTAGAGCACCTGCCAACCACCCATGCACTTTCTTTACTAACACGCACAGTACGTTGTGATTCCTAAACCTCCAACAGGTCAGACAAAACCTGTGAATATTGATGAAAAGTATGGCTTACCTTTCTGGTATTCTAAATTCTGTGAGCTTTTGACAAATTGCAATCTTAGAATTACAAAGTTCTATCCGACATTTTTGGCCATTTTGAGTTACTATAAGACCTCGAGGTCAGAAACCAATGTTCTATAATCTGCTCTGTCAAAATCATACGATTATTCGGAGCCATTATCAAAATATTCGAAGAATTGGATCCGAAAAAGCTTGACAAATTTTGAAACTCAAAATTTTTTACATCAAATTTCTGAAACTAGGTACTGAGCAAATAGAGCTTTGTAATTCCATTGTAGCAAAATGTCTCAATGAAAGTGGCTAGGGCCTACTCAAGCATTGGGCGATTTCGCCCAGATATAGCCAGCAAACTCGAGTCCTTTTACTACTGTTTACACAGGGTGCGTATTTATATGAAGCGCCACTTCAAAAGGCTTCATTTTGTAAGAAAGGAAGAGAAGAAGAGAGGCAGATAGAGAGAGG
>NW_004797698.1:375162-377024 GCF_000002075.1 Aplysia californica
GACAGACAGACAGACAGACAGACAGACAGACAGACAGACAGACAGACAGACAGACGGACAGACAGACAAACAGACAGACAGACAGACAAACAGAGACAGAGGAGGGGGGGGGTGAAAAGCTTTGATTCAGTTTCGATTTTTACAGCGCTTCGGGGTCGTGGTGTAAGCGAAAGTAATAGGATTACGACACTGCCTGGCATGGGAAAGAGTGAGATTATTCAGACTGTGTACATAGCGGCTTTTGTATGTTATAATTGCAGGTGTAGTATGCCCGCATTGGTACTATACAGACATAGACCATATAGGAAGTGGTTTGAATTTTGAGTAAAGAGAAGCACAGTGACGCAATACTCGTCATTTAGTTTAGTAAAGAGTTTTACGGCACTTGCAACACAATAAGGTCATATAAGTGCCGAAGATTAGAGGTGTTACAAGAGAGTAACAACAAACGTAAAAAAGAAGGAGGAGAAATAAGGACTGCTTAAGAGGAAAGAAGGAGCAAACCCCACCAGAGCACCCGCCAACCACCCACATCGTCATTTAACGCTGGAAAAAAAAAAGTAAGACAAACAGACAGAAACAACAGAAGGAAAGTAAAGACAAAGAAGAAGGACCTACCACTGACGCCCTCCAACCACCCGCTTAGGAGGCGGCCCGCTTCGACTCTGCCTGTCAGGGTAAAACTCCGGCTGAGAGGGATACAAAAAAAACCAACAGAAAGGCTAGGACGCTCAAGAAAAATTCACTCCACATGGGGATCGAACTCACTTCTCTTGCGTGCGACGACAAGGCGTCTAACCGCTACACCACAGACGCTGGTTTTGAAGCTTTTGAATAAGGTATAGTAGTAGTATAAGGTTTTACGACGCTCGCAACTGCTAAGGTCATATGAGCGCGCGAATAAGGTATGATAAAGCACATTGTGTGTGGGGCATCGCGGTGAAATCGGGAGCTCGTCACGATAAATAATGACATTGAGAGAAACCGATATTTTCCCGCACGTTGGGCAATTCTTATCGTTTTGTATCGTTGGGGGTTTTTTTTTGGTGTGTTTTTTGTTTTGTTTGGCTCAACGCCTTTTAAGTCCCAAAAAAAAAAAATCATACTATTTCAGTGTAAAATTTTCCTAATTAAAAATGTTTGTCACATAACAAAAAAAAGGAAACTTCTCGTTTCCAAGGATACTCGAGCTTTGGAAATCACCAAACTCTGGCGGCCATTTTCTCGCAAATTTTTCCTCTGTCAACAGGCGACTCCCACCCCGCTTCCATCGCAATATATATCTCAACTGCTATTTAAGACAGATGGGAATTTGTTTTACCTAAAGCAAGAAAAAAAAATACAAGCTTTAGGATTATACCAATACCCCCATGCCCGAAATATTGACGAGCGCCTGATTCAACCGCGTCGGGAAACGAATGTAACTTCTTGATCGAAGTAAACGCGCTTACAAAATGGGCATTCAAACAGGCCTGAAATTTGACAGGCGAGCCGGCTTTTAAGTAAATCGGACAAAAGCAGAAATTGGACAAAAGCAGAAATTGGACAAAAGCAGAAATCGGACAAAAGCAGACAACAGACCATAGACAAGAAGTCAAACAAACAGGTAAACAAACACGCAAACAGACAGACGTACAGACAGGAAACCAGACAGATAGATAGACAGGCAAAGAGTCAGGCAAACAGTCGAGCATACAGACAGACTGACAAGCAAACACAGGAAAAGAACCAGGCATACAGACTAGCGGCAGACAAATATGCAGACAGTCAGGCAAACAGTCAGGCATCCAGGCACCGAAGCAGACCGACACCACACATACAGAAAGATGGATGTTCGTCCTGCTTTTTTTTTTGTGGGCAAA
>NW_004797698.1:380041-381689 GCF_000002075.1 Aplysia californica
TGATATACATATATATAAATGCATATACACATTGCGACATATATTACAATTTACAGCGAAAACGCTATTGCTTGATTCCAACGCAAGAACGATGTGTGAAATATCAAGAAATTCTTTCTTTTGTTCGGCGAAGTGCCTTATTGGGCGGTTGTGTTTTTATTGTTCCTCTGACAGGAGCGACAAGTTAGTGTTGAAAGCCAAACATTTTTTTAAACAGAAAAAAAGGACTTCTCCATCCACCTATGCCAGCTTAGTTTACACTCCATGAAAAAAATAAGAAGAAAGAAAAAGAGGAAAAGAAGGGGAACAAACAAGAAAAAGAACCCCCACGGTGACCAAACGGTGACCAAACACTGACGAAGCACTTCTCTCGCCAACCAACGTCATTGTGACACGCAATATACCGCAACCTTATAGTTATAATTGACAAGATGGTCCTGCAAGGCAGTGTCCAGGGGAAAAAGGAGCAGAGGCAGACCGAAGAAGAGTTGGGAGGACAACATTACATCAAGGAACGGACAGGCCTGGACCTCTAAGACAGGCTCAAGAAAGCTGAAGACCGGAAGGAGTGGAGGAAGCTGGTGGCCAAATCTTCAAAAGTGCCCCGCTGGACATCCAGTCTACGGGATAGGTGAAGCTGAAGGCGGAGGTGATCTGCTCGATAGATCTACATAGTTTTGAGAAATTGGACTTCCTTAATAAACTATGTCCCCCTGTACCAAATGAATAAGATCCAGGCTAGTCATAAGCCGGAGAGAAATTGGACGTCAAACCCGTCGAGTTTCATTACATGCCAAGCCTTTTCGAATGAAGTTCTTTGATTATCTTGATAACGTCTCTGAATAATATTACGATTTTTGATAGAGCAGATAGAACATTAGGTTTCTGACCTCCCATGCTTAGTAACTCAAAACGGTCAAAAATGTCAGATAGAACTTTGTAATTCTGAGGTAAATACGTAAGCGTCATGACGACAGCAGAAACGGACCTGGTTGGTGACCCAAATAGACCACCATTACTTACGAACTATCATCCCAACCATCAACACGCACACAACCACTACTTAAGTGTTAAATAGTTTTAGGTTTTTGGAAATGTTTTACGGCACTTGCAACACAATAAGGTCAAGTATAAGGGCCCGAGATTAGAGATGTTACAAAAGAGGAAATACAGTCACACAAAAGATTGAGGAAAGATTAGGATGACAGATGTTTGATAGGAAAGAAGCAGCACATACGGACTATCATCGCAAACATTAACTCCAATATAGCCACTACTTACGGAACAAGTTTATGTTTAAAGTTATAGTGAAAGTTCTACGGTATTTGCAACACAATAAGAACAAGTATAAGTGCCGGAGGTAAGAGTTGTTAAAAAAGAGAAACTACAAACGCACAAAAGATGGAGGAGAGATTAGGACCATAGATGTTTAATAGGAAAGAAAGAGCACATACGAACTACCATCGCAACCACCAACATTGATATATAACCACTACAACAAGGCTACAGACCATGATCACTTTGCCACCACCACTAGATCTATAACTAAACCCTCCACGATCATGACCACCAACGCCACTACCACACACACACACACACACACACACACACACACACACACACACACACACACACACACACACACACT
>NW_004797698.1:382916-383956 GCF_000002075.1 Aplysia californica
TGTGTGTGTGTGTGTGTTTGTGTGTGTGTGTGTGTGTGTGTGTGTGTGTGTGTGTGTGTGTGTGTGCATTTACACGTGTGCATATGTGTTGACAGTCAAGGCAGGGGCAGGGATGCAAGCTATATATATACCTACTCTGTAACAGTGAGTAGAAAACTTTGGAGGAGTGGTGGCTTTCCACCTTGGAGTTACTATTATTTAGTTACTCCAAGCTTTCCACACACAGTCCGTGTGCACGAGTGTTTGTGTGCATGTGTGTGTGTATGTGTGTGCGCGTGTGTATGTGCGCGCGTGCGCGCATGCAAGCGTGCGCGAACACATTGACCGTTAGAGCGGAGAAGCCAGCTATACGACACTATTGAGCCCTGAGTGACAGGTAGTGTCGAAGCAGCCCGCCTCCTAAAATCATCCAAATTATGTCCACGGGGCGCAAAATGTCTTAGATTACTTTTTTTTTTAATTCTTAAGATCGTTGTTTAATGTGTTAGTGAGGGTTTTACGTCACTTGTAACACAATTTGGTCAATATAAGTGCCGAAGATTATACGTGTTAGATGAGAGACACAAACACAAAAAGAAGGGGGAGAGATTATCAGGACGATAGATGTTTGATGGTGATAGGAAAGAAGGAGAAAACCACACCAGAGCACCCGCCAACCAACCACCTTCTCAAAGGTAAAAATGGTGAAATGGTATAGGTTTAACGCCTTTATCAACATTATTCTAAGTTTATCGAAGAGGCGGGACCTCTGAGTTCAACGATCATCTCCGAAAGGACCGAATCAAATAGAAATTTCGGGTAAGATGCTTTTCCCAAGGACACAACGTCCGACCCTCGAACCCTCGGACCCGCAAACTCACGATTACGAGTTCGGTCCCCTGTTACCACTTGGCTACAGACGCAACTTCCTTCTTCCTAAAAACGATGCAAAAATGACCGCCGGGGCAACATAACGCAACCATTTATTTGTTGCATGCAAGTCGGGAGAGTTGAGTTTAACAACATAGAGGATGGGGAGGGGGAAGGGATGGGAGAGGGGG
>NW_004797698.1:385220-390540 GCF_000002075.1 Aplysia californica
CAAAAAAAAAAAAAAGAAAGAAAAAGAAATACGAGACAATATGCGGGCGGAGCTCGACAGAATACGAGGCCATTAGATTCTATGCCTTGGAACAAGGACAGAGAGACACGCACTCTCAATGATCAATACCAGATGGTATTTGCTGCGACCATGAGACCTGCTCCAGAAGGTCAAGGTGAGTTATGAGTTTGAGTGAATACAAGCACACCAGCTTTTGTTTCAGTAAAAGTTTTATTACGGCATTTGCAATACAATAGGGTCATATAAGAGCCGAAAATAACAGGGGGGGGGGGTTGTTGTTTGTTTGTTTTTGTTTTAGTAGAGGTTTTACGGCGATCGCAACTGCATAAGGTCATAATATGAGCGCCAAGGGGTGGATGTCAAATCAGAAGTCCTTACACGCAATCAGGCTTACTTCAACAGCACAAAGTCTGCTTCGACTATCAAGGCACCCCGGAGATAGCAGGTCACAAGAGTATGACAAACATACAAAAGAAGTAAAGTAAAAATGACGATAGTAAGGGTTAGGAAAGAAAAAGTAGCAGTTCCCTGTTGCAGATCAGGCAGAGTAATGAGCAAGGCATTGATGTTTTAGTTAGTGTTTTACGGCACTCGCAACACAGTAAGGTCATATAAGTGCCGAAGATTAGAGGTGTTACAAGAGAGTAACAAAAACAAAAAGAAGGAGGGGAGAAAATGACGATACATGTTTGATAGGAAAGAAGAAGCTACAGTAAACGACTAAAACACATATCTCCCTGCGATATAAATGAAGATTGTCATGGTCATTGCCACTATCATTGAAAAGAAAGAGGTGTTACTACGTCCGCAACGACGGGATTTAGATAATTTAGATTAGATGCTTAGACTCTGTCAGGGCCAAACAGCACTGAGAGGGATACAACGCCCGAACAGAAAACCATGACAATGGATAAAACTTCTCCTCACAACGACGGAATCAAACTAAGTCCTCTGCGCACGACGGCCTAGTGCGCAACATTGGAGTAAAATAGTTACTCCAAGCGCACAACCGCTACAGCACAGGCGCCGATACAAATCCCTAGCACAATAGGACACTTACAAACAAAGGTACGTTGCCCCGTGTGTTGCCACTTTTAGCTGCCAATGTTTTAAGCTTAGTTTTAGAAGGAGTTTTACGGCACTTGCAACACAATAAGGTCATAAAAGGGCAGAAGTGTTACAAGAGAGTAAGAGACGCGTTTTGCTATCAAGCGCTCTTCAATTTGTAAGCATAAGATAATGGAGTTGTTGGTATCTTTGTTATAGGAAGAGTTTAAGGGCACTTGCAACTCAGTAAGGTCACATAAGTGCCGAAGATTAGAAGTGTCACAAGAGAGTAACAAACACAAAAAACGGAGGGATAAGGACGACAGACGTTTGAGTATGATTGGAAAGAAGGAGCAAACCACATCAGAGCCCCCACCAACCACCCGCTAATGTTTTAATTGTGGCAGATGAGTCAACGTTGTCCATCAACTATCTCTATACAAAATTTCGTTTCACTATCTCTATAATTTTATCAAGATAGATAATTATCTGCATAATAACACAGATACGGACGCCAAATTGTGTCAGCAAATTAAGATAAACAATGGACGAAAACATCCTGATGCTAAACTTAGACCATTGGCAAAATGCGGGATAACCTACAAACGCTTTCAAGTGTCCAACTGACTTCATGACGTATAGACCTACTTTTCGTGAATGACTCACGCGACGGAAGGGTCTATACTTTCAGTACAGTAAGTTAAAGACGTAATTCGGTTAACATGCTCCGTTTTGATTATAAACTTTTGTTTAAGCCTTGGAACGTTTCACAGCACTTGTAGCACAAATAAGTCATACAAGTGCAGAAAAATAGAGGTGTCACTAGAGAGGCACTTCAGTAACACAAATAGGTCATAATACAAGTGCCGAAAATTAGTGGTGTTAGACAGTAACAACATACAAAGAGAATTAAAAAGGAACGATAAGGGCAATAATGACAAATACTTGATCGTGCTTTGAGTTTTTTAGTTTTAGTAAGAGTTTTATAGCCCTTGCAACTCAATAAGTGCCGAAGATTAGAGGTGTTACAAGAGAGGAACAAACACAAAAAAAGGAGGAGAGGTCAGGACGATAGATGGTTTTTTTAAGTTTTGGTAGAGGTTTCAGGCGCTCACAACTGCATAAGGTCATATAAGCGCCAGAAGATTTGAGGTGTTACAAGAGAGTAACAAACACAAAAAAGGAGGCGAGATCAGGACGATAGATGTTTGGTAGGAAAGAAGGAGCAAACCACACCAAAGCACCCGCCAACCACCCACTGTTTTGAGCTGGAGTAAAGAGAAGCGCATCGACACAGTGACGCCATGTAATCATAGAGCAAGGAAAAATGCAAGAAAGATAAACAGAAACATCAGCGAGAAAGAAAAGAAGTAGGACCTATGCTGCATGCAGCGCCTTTCAACCACCAGCATGTTTGATTTTTTTTTTTTAAAGAAGGGGCAACCCACACTAGAGCGCCCTCAAACCACCCACGTATATTTTTTATTTCATTATTTAGTAGAGGTTTTACGGCGCTCGCAACTGTACACCCACGTATAAAAAACCATTAAGTAACAATGAGAAAGGCAAGCAAGATACATTAATTTATCTTAAACAGACGCATAAATTAATGAAGCGATTGAAAAGAAAACCGCCCACTCCGCCCTGTCCTCTGCTCTGCAGTGCTCTGACAAAACCCCTTTTCTTGTTCACTGCAATTCTGAGAAATTAGCGATTTTCAGTTCTCTTATAATTATATCTGTTGAGCACAGGGAATGGCATTTCTTCTCTTCAGGGTGCGAGATCAACCGTTGATGTACCAGAGAGTTTACAGCAATACTATGTTACTGTAAACCCTCTCTGGATGTACTGAGCAAAATAATTTTAATATTAAAGTACATGTATATGAAAAACGAAAAAAAGCTGATTTCTCAAAACTGCTGTGAATAAGATTAAGAAAAAGGCGTTTTGTCAGCGCCCGGCAACGCTCTCCCTGCTAATGCTAATGACATGCGTTGGGCTTTTGACCTCTTGAGGGGAGAGCACTTATCACGACCGCCTAATGTTTCGGTGACGGAGCGTTGAGGCGACTCGTGTCTCGGCGCGGACACTTGTAAGCTCTATCGCGGTTTATCGCTCTGTTATCTCGCCCCACACATTGTGCCTGTCTCCCTTGGTCGCTGCTTTTGAGGTACATGTTGAAATTGATCCTGCAAACGCCCCCCCCCCCCCTCCCCGGCCAAATCCTTAACTCTCTCTCTCTATCTCTATCTCTGTCTCTGTCTCTCTCGGTGTGTTTGTATGCTTCCCGAAACCCCTCCATCTCTCTCTCTCTCTCTCTCTCTCTCTCTCTCTCTCTCTCTCTCTCTCTCTCTCTCTCTCTCTCTCTCTCTCTCTCTCTCTGTGTGTGTGTGTCTCTGTCTCTTTCTCTGTCTCTGTCTCTGTCTCTCTCAGTCTGTCTGTTTGTGTGCTTACCGAAACCCCTCCATCTCTCTCTCTCTCTCTCTCTCTCTCTCTCTCTCTCTCTCTCTCTCTCTCTCTCTCCCTCTCTCTCTCTCTATCTATCTCTCTACCTCTATCTCTGTCTCTCTCAGTCTGTTTGTGTGCTTCCCAAAACCCCTCCATCTCTCTCTCTCTCTCTCTCTCTCTCTCTCTATCTCTCTCTCTCTCTCTGTCTCTCTCTCTCTCTCTCTCTCTTTCTTTCTCTCTCTCTCTTAAATGACATAATGCAAATGCTTTCCATGGACACTAAGCCAAGAGGAAATATTCCTGGAATACCCGAGAAAAATATGACAGACCCCCCCCCCCTCCCCGGAGTTGAATCTAAAGCTTGCCACAACGGCCAGCTCCCCGGAATAAGTGTGTGTTCGTGTAAGTGTGTGTATGTGTGTGTGAGTGTGTGTGTGAGTGTAAGTGTGTGTATGTGTGTGTGAGTGTGTGTGTGTGTGTGTGTGTGCGTGTGTGCGTGTGAGAGAGAGAGAGAGAGAGTGTGTGTGTGTGTGTGTGTGTGTGTGTGTGTGTGTGTGTGTGTGTGTGTGTGTGTGTGTGTGTGTGTGTGTGTGTTTCAATGGAGTCTTATTTTTAACAAAATGACGCGCTCGCTCATTCTTGAGCAAAACACCAGATATGCACGCTCCCAGAATGGATTTAAGACAATTTAACTACCAAACATGATACACAAAGCTGGGGTCTCAAGAAATAAATCAATAAATCATCAAATGGTCTGCATGAGCCATCAAGAGTCACAGTGAGTGGATATCTTATTCTAGACAGTCGGTGATTTAGTTTTAAGCCCCCATCGATACTATTTCAGACCATTCAGGACGTGGACTCCTTCGACCTTGCCAGAAAAGGCCAACACAGCGCGACCTCATTGGCGGCATTGCTTTCTTGTCCTATCTCCATTTTTTTTAAAACCCTATCCGTACGCCCTGGGGTCATTTTGTACCCCCGGGGTTGTATTCTTCACATTTTAGAATACTTCTACATGCAGTACTTAGATCTCTTTGAAACTTTCAGTGTTTCTCAAAAATCATTTTGACAGACTGCTATGCAAAGTGTACGGATCGGATTAACGAGTAAATTTCCTCTTTGGAAAGTGGTGGCACAGAGTTCCCCCTGTCGTATGGATGCGATATTAAAACACGACGTAGGGATAATGTGACTTCATTTCTCTGTTATGAACTGTTTTCACTGTTTAAAAATGGAGATTGGATAAGAAAGCATAGAGGTCGCGACAGGCTCAGAGGGGTACAACGTCCCAAAGGACAGATGGAGACGCAGTCCAACCTGCTCTTACGGCCACCTGCCCAATACAATAACCCGTACAAACGACCACTTCCCACTTCTCCACTTGTGTTTTTCTTCTTCTATATTCTAATGACATTGTCCAATAATATGTCCACCTGTCTAAGACAACCACGTTTCTCCACGTCAGTGAATAAGCGTCTTGGAAAATTTCCACAGTGGTCTGAGGGTGCCCGCTGTATTAAACACAAGACTGCTTGTCAAGACTGGGTCAAGCAGCATTCCAGTGACACGACCTACAATATTAACTCTTTAAAAACGCAATATCGCCGGGGGACTTCAACATAAATATAATATATAATATACATATTTTAGGGGGCTCTCGTGGCCTAGAGGTAAAGGTGTTGGCCTCTCATTCAAAGGTCCCGGGTTCGAATCCAGGTAGCGACCGAAAAATTTTCTTCTCTAAAATTGTCTCCTTTCCACTCCTTTCCTGCTCTCTAGCAATGTTCTGTTGTCTGCTTTC
>NW_004797698.1:391996-393379 GCF_000002075.1 Aplysia californica
AGACAGACAGACAGACAGACAGACAGACAGACAGACAGACAGACCCTTTTTTCTGCATCTATTCCTGATTTTTAAAAATAGTAGCCGCAGATTTAAGTATTTCGCAACATTCAAATGAACAGAAGAACGACAGTCCAGCAGCGGCAAGACTAACTACAAAAACGTTAACAACACCAACACAATACTACAGCAACAACAATTATAGCTATATGTGCACCAGTGCCAGATAATTGGTACCGGAGACAAATACATCTTATATACGGGGTGCCCATTGGGGGATCGGGTCAGGTCGGGTTGATTTGCTAGTCAGATTGAGGGCGCAAAGCAGCATTCGTGGCTCAAGCCGATCGCGCCCGACTCGTCACCTCAAGAACGAACGCATTTGCTTTCAGACGACGAGTAGTGCGATCATCCCGACCCGACCCGACTCGACCCGATCCCATTCGCAATGAGCACTCCATATTATTTAATAATAGTAGAACATGCACACGTAAAAAATGGCAAAAGAGAGAATCTTTGGTATGACTGTCATGTCGCTTTCAGCCAACCCCATTTTTGGGGGAAGTTGCAAGAGTGAAAGCGAAAGGGGAGACAACTGGTGTAATTCTGTTCTGGCGGGTTTGTTACGAGGATTGCTTTCCGTGACGTAGTACACGTATAGGCTTAATGTAACACTAGGCCTATAATTAGTATTAGTGAAGCCTGTGACAAAACGAGTTACTTCTCGGATTCGAGCCCTATAGAAAAGATATATATATATATAGATGGAATAACGTATGGTTTAGAGAGAGAGTTGACGAGAGGAAAAGGGTTTTGTTTTTGGTTTTTTCTTTGCTTTTCTTAAAAATAAGCGTGTGGTTTAGCAAACTAGTCGGTGAGAGTAGGATGGGAGGGGGGGGGGGTAACGTATGGTTTAGCAAATAAGAAGTTGATAAAAAGAGGAAGGAGGGAGGAGGGTATAAAGACTTGCACGATTAATTGCACAGTAGCTGGGGCAGGCAGAAGTACCACAATAAGGGAAAAGACACTCAACAATAAGAGTGAACTCGCTAACTGTTTTGCTTAAACTTAAACTTGAACTTAGAAACTTAAACTCGTTGCAATGTAAAGTGGTGGCTTTCCCCCCCCCCCCCCTTGTTTTGATTTAGTTTAATCTGTATCTTTTTGCTTTCTTTCTTGCTGGTTAGTTTTTCGATTGTGTAGGGTTTTGTTATTTTGTGGCTGATGTTGATTGTTGTTGTTGTTGTTGTTATTTTTGTTGTTGTTGTTGTTTTTATTCTTGTAGTTATTTGATTCTTTATGGCTTTTTGGGATTGTTTTGTTGTTTTTGCTGGGGCCTGTGGCGGCGGGAAGTCTTGTTTTTATGTGTTATAGGTTTTTTTT
>NW_004797698.1:393535-402543 GCF_000002075.1 Aplysia californica
ATATTTATATATATATATCACTTAAAGGTGAAGTTTTTACAATTTACAAGTATGAAATAATAAAAGAATGAGGCAACAATAGAAAATAATTAACAAATTTGACCCTAGCGTCGATTTTTGGCCAAAATCTCCATTTGTGGATGGCGAGAAGTTAAGAGGAGGGACCTCCGAGTTTTTTGTCCATCCCCGAAAGGACCGAGCAAACTGGGAATTTCGAGTAAAGTGCCTTTACCAAGGACACAACGTCGGACCGAGCTCAGGCTCGAACCCCCGAACCCACAACCTCACGATTACGAGTCCGGTAGCATAACTACTTGGCTACCACCGCCACTTGCTTTCCGTGAAACGTAAAGGATTTTGGAAAGTGTGAGTGAAGGTTACGTGCATCGATTTGGACGCGTCTTTGGTTCAGACAGCATGCATTGTATGCGCAGCATTTTAATGACATTCAAGAGCATAACTATACTAAACAGATCCTACAAAAACAGCATCCAAAATTATCAGCAACATAATAACAATAATTTCCTCTCTGTGGAATCGATGTCCCACTTTCTGCGGGCAACTGGAAAGAGAGTTGTTATAACCATTACAAGACAGGCAACAGTTGAATGAGAGTGTGGAAGAACGTTATCGCTACGCCCGTGCATCGATTGGGCCGCATGCCTTTGGTTCAGACGACATGCATGGCATGCTCAGTGCTTTAATGCGGTTTGGCATTCGGGAGCATAACTGTATATACAACAGATCGTACAAAAATTGCATCCAAAAATAAAAGCAACAAATAATTATAACTTTCCAACTGGGGAGTCGAAGTCCCACTTTCTGTGGGCAGCATTGACGAGAGGATAAGAATTGCACCACAGACAAAGGTTGCTTGAAAATGTGAAGGACGGTTACGTGCATCGATTTGGGCGCATGCCTTTGATTCAGAGAACGTGCATTTCATGCGCAGTGTTTTAATGCAGTTTGACGCCTAGGAGCCGTCGTTTGTTTGTTTGAGTAATGAGAAGCACATAGACACAATAATGGGCATTTAGTGCTGGGGAAAAGCAAGACAGGCAGACTGAAACAACCGAGGGAGCCCCAGCCTTGGTGAACCTGGGCCACATCAAATACTCCACATATTTAACACGTATTCAAGAAAGTATCACTTTGAAATCGCGTTTACAATTTAATTTTGTCAGCAAACACCCCGACCAGAAGCCGTCAGAAGCTTGAGCTATGGTACCCCGTACAAAAATTTGAGTCAACACCTCGGCATAAAGGAGCGTGGGAGAAAAAAAATACGTGCGGGCCACAGTACAATCTCTAAACTTTCATGTCAAGTAAGTAGGGATCGCAAAATACAGTCCTGCGGGCTTCTATTGGACAACCGGCCGCTAGTTTGAAAGTCCTGATCTAGAGCATAATATTAGTAGATACTTATCGACTGACTGACAGTTCAACTGGTCGCTTTTAAGCACAATTGGGCTATCCCTAAAAATCAAAGGTAAAGTTGTTGGCCCCTTGTTCAGTTTCTTTAGCGGACAAGGAGAGTTTTCTCTATAACCAAACAAATATAACATACACACCAATTAAACCAAACTTCTCCTATAGGTAGGGTAAAGCCCACTTTTGGTGAAGGTCAAGATTTCTGGAACCCCCCGAAATCTGAGATAGCCCGCTTGTCCTTAAAAGCGACCAATTGTAGGCACAGCGTGCCACGGCGTGGGTGTTACGTGGTGTTTCTTCTCCACGTATAGGCGAGGTGCATTAAGAATTGTGAGTCACTGTGATGAAATCAGGCGCTCGTCGAAATAATGAAATCGAAGAAATCGACATTTCTCCATCCGATGTAACCAATCAATTTAATTTTAGGGGATTAACACTTTATGGTCACATACACATTACATTCATTACTGAAAGTGTAACGACTGACCCAAAAATAGTGATTCGGATTTTTTAAAAGACTTTTTCCAGCTGCTGAGATAAAAATAAAGTTCAAGAATAAAGTTATTTGTTGTTTGCTACGGCTTGGCACTGACAAAAATATATACATTACATTCATTACTGAAAGTGTAACGACCGACCCAATGATAGACATAAGTGTTGGACTACAAAAAAAAGGCTTTTTCCAGCAGCTGAGACGAAACGTAAGTTCTACTTACTACAGCTTGGAAAAGACAAAATATATATATATACATTACATCCACTACTGAAAGTGTAACCACCGACCAAAAAAATCGACATAAGTGATAGTTTCCAGCTACTAAGAAAAGAGTTGTTGTTTACTATATCTTGACACAGACGAAAAAATATGCATTACATCCATAGCTGAAAGTGTAACGACCGACCCAACAATAGACATAAATGAATTGGAATATAAAAGGACAGCATATTTACAGCTGCAAAGATGAAAATTAAATTCTAAAATAAAGTTATTAGTTGTTTACTACAGCTTGGCACTGACGGGAAAAATATACATTACATCCATTACTGAAAGTGTAACGACCGACCCAAAAATAGACATAATTGAAAGGGACTAAAAGACTAAAAGAAATACTTTTACCAGCAGCTGAGACAAAGATGTAGTTCTAGAAAAAAAGTTATTTGTTGTTTACTACAGCTTGACACTGACGAAAAAACATATTATTATATTACATCCATTACTGAAAGTGTAACGACAGACCCAAAAATTGACCTTAGTTTTATTTGTTTTATTTGTTTGTTTTAGTAAGTGTTTTACGGCACTCGCAACACAATAATGTCATGTAAGTGCCGAAGATTAGAGGTGTTACAAGAGAGTAACAAACACAAAAAAGAAGGAAGGGAGATAAAGACGATAGATGTTTGATAGGAAAGAAGAAGCAAACCAAATCAGAGCACCCGCCAACCACCCACTTGACCTTAGTCATTTTGAATTTAAAACGACTGTTTACAGCAGCAATAACGAAAATTACGTTCTAGAATAAAGTTATTTGTTTTTTATTACAGTTTGGCATTGACGAAAAGAATAATATAAAAACAGTTATGAGTGGATTTTACTGGAAAAAACCGTTAATCAAAAGGACAGGAAAAAAATGCTTTGCACTTTTCAAGGACACTCAAGCTTTGGAAGTATCTTAGCTTTGACGATCATTTTCTCACTAATTTTACCTCTGACACCAGACAACCCCCACCTCCTTCAATGAGTATTTCTTTCATCAAAAGAAAGACAAATGAACTAGCTTTAAGATGGCACATGTAACTCCACATGCCCAAACATTAACGAGCGCCTGATTCCAACGCGACGTGCCACATGCACAAATGCCCTTGTTTGTCTTTTGCCGAGGACAACGACCCACTAGAAATTATAATCGAAGCTACTTCAAAACCCGCAAAGGCTCAAGGGTGAGAGGAAAGGTCAAGGATTAAAGGGAGGATGTGTGTATGTGTATGTGTGGAAGGGCAGGAGGAGTGCTGTCTTATTCTGCTAAAGCTAAAATTCGAACTTCAACGAGCCGGCCAACTTTGAAATCAATTACAAATCAATTACTCATCCAAGAGACATTGAAATTATCGCCGAAGAAAGATTGTGTCCTTATTACTAAATGGATATTCCAAAAATGCATCTGGACTGACGACTGATTTTAAATAACTATCATTGTAAAAGTTTTACATCTCAATCGACATAATTCAGAGCATTTAGGAGGCGGACTGCTTTAACCATGCTTGTCAGTTTGTTTGACCAACAAAGATAAATATACATGTGTGAGTGGTTGGCGGTTGCTCCGGTGTGGTTTGCTTCTTCTTTCCTATCAAACATCTATCGTCTTTATCTCCCCTTCTTTTTTTTATGTTTGTTACTCTCTTGTAACACGTCTAATCTTCTGGCGCTCATATGTAATTAGTTGCGAGCACCGTAAAACCTCTACTAAAACTAAACTAAAACATACATGTAATTAATAATTGTGATAATTTTCTGCAGTTAAAGACAAGATACACATATAGAAAGTACCGGGAAAGGGGGAGAAAGAAACAGAAGTATGAGTTAGCAGTAACACCCTCATCTGCCTCTCTAAAAAAAAAATGTCGTAGCGTGGTGAAATCAGGCGCTCGTCAATTGTTGGCCATTTACCGTTGTTGTTATCAAACTGAAGCTTGCTTTTTTTCATGAACTGGGCACAATAAAAATATTGCTCTGTCTAGAATAGAAGTCGTTCGCTCGTAATATTGTGTGCATTTAAAGAAGGCTGATATTACCCAGTGTTACATGTGAAATAAGCGAGAAAATGACCGCCAAAAGTTTGGTGACTTCTAAAGCTAAGTACTCACAAACTAAACTATTTCTGGCTTTAAACAACATTTTGTTAAGAAGCAAAATTCACCCTACAAGAAAAAAAAGGGGGGGGGGGGTTCGATAGAATATAAAATGGAGAAGATATATCACCAAACAGTCGGGGGGGGGGGGGAGATACTGATTTATTTTCCGTTCCCTAGAATGTATTTGACGAGCGCCCAGTTCCATCGCGCTGACCCACAAATAAAAATTGTTAAGGAAGGAAGTGGTCCGACAACAAAAGGGATGAGTCGGAGTGCGGTGTGTTAGTCGTGCAGCCGATGAGTCATGTGTGCTGTTTGTTTACACTGCCGTCCGTTGACAAAACGCCTTTTTCTTATTCACAGCAGTTGCGAGAAATCAGCTTTTTTCGTTTTTCTTTTTTATACGTAATATTTCAACTATTTAGCACAGTACATCAACGGTTGATCTCGCACCCTGAAGAGAAATGTCATTCCCTGTGCTCAACTGACATTACAAGAAAACCGAAAATCGCTGATTTCTCCAAATTGCAGTGAATAAGAAAAGGGCATTCTGTCAGAGTACTGCAGTATTGCAGTGCCTGCCAACCTGGGCCACATGGCCCACTAACGGACTATTTTGGTAATTTTGGTGGGCGGTTGGGGGGGGGGGATATCCAGGAAGTGACAAGTGTGTTAGCTTAATAATATGTAAGGCAGCGTGGTGGAATCAGGCTCTCGTCAATTTATGGGCATGTCCAGTTGTTGCTAACATTTTAAATCTTGTTCAATGGATTGTCTTTATTAGCACGGAAAAAATATCCATTTATCTTAAATGCAAGTCGAGGTATTTGTGAATGAAGGAGGTGGGGATCATCTCTTTTCCGAGGCAATATTAGTGAGAAAACGGCCTCGACAGATAAGTTATTTCTTTAGCTTAAAAGTCCTTGGTAACTGAAAATTTACATTTTTTGTGTGCCTTTAATTAACGCTTTTCAGAAAAATCCACACAGAAATGGGTTCTTCATTTGGGAATGAAAGGTGTTGAGCCAAAAAACAAAAATTTGATGAAAATTCACAAACCTGTGGAAAAATGCAGGTTTCTTCATTTTGATTATTTTGACGAGAGCCTGATTCCACCACGCTGCCTCACATAATTATGCTCTGCTCGAAAATACAGAGTAAACAAATTGCTCCAACGGCTACCCGTATAAGACAATCACCTGTACATAAAGCCACTTAAAATTTCCCCCTTGCGTTTTAAAAACTCTATACATAATATGGCACTGTAAGACAGTCACCTGTCTAAGAAGGCCACTTTCTCCTCATAATAATCAGTGACCGCCCAAGACAGTGTCGTCTTTATATGTAAAGGGGGGAGGGGGGAGGGGGGAATGGGCGGTTTGAAAATGTTAGCCTATCAAAATTGTTAAAATTGGGCGCCAGTTATAAAAGGATTGACAAGCACTGCTTTAGAGCGACGAAGTCGGGGTTATTCTAAATAATTCAAGCAGTTCGATTGTAGCTCCTTTTGTTATCTTAGATCAATAGGCATACACAGTTAAACAAATAAAACAAACAAAACATAAAAGCGGACCATGTGGATTTAAGTCAGGGTGAGTGAAAGAAAATCAAATAAAGAGTTTACATCTCGTTTGGAAATCGAAGTCAGAGTCCAGGGACTTTGTGTAGAGGGACTCTGGAACAGCAATACGAGGAACATTGTCAAACATGTGTGTGTTCTCTGTTATAGTTGTTGTAATTGTTGTTGTTGTTGTTGTTGTTGTTGTTGTTGTTGTTGTTGTTGTTGTTGTTGTTTGATGTTGTTGTTGTTTTGTTGTTTGTTTTTGTTTTTAATGAAGGCGTTTTACGCCTCCATCGAGACAACTAATAATATCATCATTCTGCCAAGCCAATGACTTAGGTAAAGGAGCAGGACTGGGCGATTCCTGCTTCTTGAAAACATCAATTAAATGGCACAATAAAAAGTCAATTGCTTTTCTTGTTTTAATAGTTGATGGTCTTTCTTTTGTTTTAGCTTTGTACTGCTTGGCTTTGTTTTGTTTTGGCTTGTTTTAATTAGATCTATGTGTGTAAGTGGGAGGAGGTTTGGGAAATCCTTCTCCTTCTCCATGGCCTGCTTCATAGTTCATTCAAAGAGCTTAAGACAGTCTCGGGCCAGGCAGTGAAGGAGTTAATAATTCTGCAAGTCGATGAATCGGGTTTGGTGATCGCTTACTAGCACATCTGGGGTACATGATCAAGTTCGAACCGACATGGCGACCGAGTCTCTTTTTCTATTCCTCCGGCTTTATTTGAGCCGGATTTGATTAACTGATATTCTCCAACTTAATTAGAATTTTATTTTCGACAAATGTAGGAGACGTGTAATACAATCAACAACATAATAATATTTGTGTGTAGTTTGCTCGTTAGTCTGAGCAAAGAGACACATATCGACACTATAACAGCCATATTATTATTATTATAATGCTCGAAAAGAGTATGACAGTCAGACAGACGGACGCACAAACAGACAGACAAAACAGAAGGAAAGGATAGAAATAGGCAGGACATACCAGTAGCGCATTCCAACCATGCACATCAACAATAATATCATCATCATCAACAACAACAACAACAACAACAACAACAACAACAACAACAACAACAACAACAACAACACAACAACAACAACAACAACAACAACAACAACAACAACAACAGAAACAGCAGAAACAGCAGCAGCAGCAGCAGCAGCAGCAGCAACAACAACAACGACAACAACAACACGACGAATATTACGATGAAGAAAAGTTGCCCCTCACCTGATCTCATGGCCTGATTCTTCAGCTTGAGACTGAGGTTCCTGGCTTGCTCCGCGCCCCCAACGAGCAGTCCCTTGAGGCCAGAGGGTCGGGTCGGACTCACAACACCTGCTCCTCCTCCTACTCCTCCTCCTCCTCCTCCTCCTTGCTGCGCAGCGAACTCTGGGCTGTCGTCGGCTGAGAGTGAGTCGTCAGGCTTGATGCCACCGAGGCTGGATGAGCGCGTGATGCCCACGTGAATCAGCTTTCGGCTCCCGTACTCCCTGTTGGGAATAAGCAGACTGCTCTGAGAACTCAGGAAGTAGTCCTTGGCGACTTTGGCCACGTCCATGGTGGACGGCGAGAGGAATTGAGGATGGAATGAAAGGTTTTGTTTTTTCTTGGTTTTTTTCCGGGGTGGGGGTTGTTCTGGGGTTGGGGGGTTGTGGTGGGGGAGGCTTTTTAAGGGGTGGAGGTTGTCTTTTTCGGGGGAGAGGGTGTTTGGGTTTGTTTTTGAGCGAATGGAGTAGTTTCCTTTTTTGCCTTGTCTGGGGTTTTCTCTGCTGTTTTGCTCTGTTTGGAGTTTCTACGCTGAGAGCATCAACAACTTTCTGACTATATGAATGCCGCCTGTATCACAAATATCCTTTGTAGAGTCCTCGACAGTTCACAGAACACAGTTTAACAAATCTCTTGAGAAGTGAAATATTCCTTGTCTATTTAGTCAGTTCATGCTGATGCATCAGATAATACTGCGAACTGAGTAGCCCGTTCTTACAACCATGGTCACTGTCTAGTTAGATATTATGTCAGCGATTGAGACATCATCTCACCATTCGTTCCACAAAGTTCACACTTTATTTAAACTGTAAACAAAAAAATGTCTTCCATCTATTTGTTTGACCTTTGAAAGAAACGTGGACCATGAAACAAAGAATGGGTTTCTCTTGTACGACAGTCAGTTCACTCGACACAAAAATGTAACTGTTTTTACGGCCCCATAGACAATTAAATTAGATCATTTAGGTGGAAGGCTTCTGACCTTTCCTGTCATGGCAAACCCGGACTAAGAGGGATACAACCCGACAGAAAGACCGAAACACATCGACACAATAACGGTCGTATAGGACAGGGAAGAAGCAAGAAAGATAGACAGAAACAGCAGAGGGGAAGAACAGAAACTCCCACGGATAATCCCATTTCAAACGGATGGAGAACCTTTGAAAACTCTCCTGGAAACCCAGCCTCACTTCAGAAAGGACCCCCTACTCCCCCTGCTGGGGGGTCGAACAAACTTCAACCACTCCAAAGCCCAGTATGAAAATAAACTAAACTAACAGTGCAGCCCCACAACAGTCACAGAACACCTCTCAGAAAATGTACGACTCGAGGGGCCGGGTACTGAAAACGGAGTCATTAAATACTACGGCTTGTCTTTTAAAAAAATTAAGACGGAAAAGACAGGACGATTTAAACCTTAGAATGAAAAGTTTGTTTGTCCGTTTTTTGTTTGTTTGTTTGTTTGTTTGTTTGTTTGTTTGTTTGTTTGTTTGTTTGTTTGTTTGAGTGATGAGAAGCACATCGTCGTTCATTTAGTGCTGGGAAAAAGTAAGACAGACTGACAGAAACAACACAGAAAGCAAAGAAGTAGGACCTACCAGTGGCGCCCTCCAACCACCCGCCCTGGCATGGAGAGAAAATTCAGTTTTAAAATACCCAAGTGACGAGGAAACCTCTTCGGTCAATGAAAAATCGTCCCCGGTTTTCTGTTGTAAGACGTAACCTCAGTATTGATCCAGACTTCTCCTATTCTAAATTTGAGGGAAACCAAATTTCCCCTTCACTGAACACTACTGAGAAATCGGAAATAGTGTTTCTCCCTTTTTCCTGGTCCCTCCCTCTGTTTGTGTCTCTCAGGGTCTCTCTGCCCCCACTCCCTGCCCC
>NW_004797698.1:402893-404066 GCF_000002075.1 Aplysia californica
ACACACACACACACACACAACACACACACACACACACACACACACATACACACACATATATGCATACACAAAACTGGCACTCACAACGACATCCCATACGTAGGCAGGCAGATGGCAAGGTAGGTAGAACACATACGGTTGTGGCGCAAAAGTTACCTTACAATTTTATAAATCGAATATCCAATAAAATACATGCTCTGAACAACAACAAAATCTGTTGAGGCACATGTTCGCAGTAATCGATGAAGCCATATTCATGAAATATTGCATCGCGTAAGAGGCCTTCATTTTTGGCCCCGCACATCTGTGCCTTCTTCCAACAACGTTTTTGTATATAAAACGTTAGTAAATTTGTTTTGACACAGCGCATGGATTTCAACCTCAATATGGCCCGCTTCAACTGCTGAATTATTATCTTGAGGCTTGAGGCTTGAGGCATGTTGCTGTTTTAGTGTTAGTAAGTGTTTAATGGCACTTTCAACACAAAAGGTCATATAAGCGCTGAAGATTTGAGGTGTTACAAGAGAGTAACAGACACAAAAAAGAAAGAGGAGAGATATGGACGATAGATGTGAGCTAAGAAAGAAGAAGCAAACCACACCAGGGCACCCATGACTCCAACCCACAAGGTGCAAAGGAGTCTCATTCCGCATGATCTAAGACAAGCGCTCGGAGCTTATAAACTAGTATGGGATAGAGCGCTATATAAACGCAATCTATTATTAATTGTTAAGCAAGATGCTGTCTTTTCTGGTCATCTGTTGAAAAATGACATCACCCGTCGAAAGTCAAAATGACACGCTTTTATCTCTTGGACCAGCTGCGCCTTTTACGGACAGTGTCAATTCATCAGTCCTTCTGGAGTCTTTGCAATGATCTCCTAGAGAGGTTAAGCTGAAGAAACGGGCATCGGCTCGACGTGAATGCTTCCTCCATTTCATTTTCTTGAAAATGTGAAATGGCATTGCTAGTTTAATGCCCCTATTATCACTGTTATGTGATTTAATGGTTTAACGTCCATCTCCAAAAGGCTCGAGCTAAATGGAAAATTCGTGTAAAGTGCCTTTCCCAAGGACACAGCTTCTCACTTTCATCAACACGGGCCCTGCTTTCAGGGGCTTGCACAGAACGTGGTCTCCCATTTCGTGAAGCGGAGAATTAAATGGATTTTCG
>NW_004797698.1:404166-405541 GCF_000002075.1 Aplysia californica
GGGGGGTGCAGGGTATTTTTCCCCATATTATAAACACAATTATGCCATCTGTGTGATAGCAATCATTTATTTTTTCAAAATATAGTTCAACAATGTTTATGTGCTGTACCTTACAGAACTTTTCCATGAAACATTGCAGGCAAAGTTTTAAGAACATAAAATGCCACACCGAAATATATCGTGAAAAATTACCAGATGTTTAGTCTGGAAAGTAGACTTTGAACGCCAATCAAACCCCCAGACATAGCAGTGGGTGGTTGGCGGGTGCTCTGGTGTGGTTTGCTCCTTCTTTCCTCTTAAACATCTATCGTCCTTATCTCTCCTCCTTCTGTTTTACGTTTGTTGTTACTCTCTTGTAACACCTCTACTCTTCGGCACTTATATGACCTTATTGTGTTGCAAGTGCCGTAAAACTCTTTACTAAACTAAAAACTAAAACTAGACATAGCAGGGGCTACTGTCAATTTGAAAAAGTAAAAATAAGAAACAATTTTTTAAAAAGAAAGTAATGCTTAAAATGGTATCGCCACCTCTACGCCACCCTGACACAGACGCAAAACACTGACACAATAGAAGCACTCATTACAGACAGACTGACAGACAGACAGACAGACAGACAGACAGACAGACAGACAGACAGACAGACAGACAGACAGACAAATAGTCAGACCGACAGACATACAGACAGACCGACAGACAGGCAAACAGACAGACAGACAGGCAGACAGACAGACAGACAATTCAACAGAGGAACATAACAGAAGTCCCATCCCCAAAAGGAAAAAAAAAAGAAATTCATACGGAGATCACACCATAAAATAGCCTCGAAACCTGAAACCACGTACAATTATAACATTATGCATTTCGGAGTGCACAATTCAAGCAGGCGGGAAATATTTTAAATCACAAAAGAATGAACAATGAAAACGCTACTCACGTATGCAGATGTGAAATCGAACACAACCAGATGGCCTTCTTAGGGGAAGGGGTTTTTTTTTCTTTCTTTCGTCTTTTTCTTTTCTCGCCCGACTTATATAACAGCAACCTGCTCTGACCTCTTTCAGACCATATTATAATAGCAACAACCTTTCCTGGCCTCTTTCATACCATTTAGCCTCACGTATCTTTCCTCAAACAGCCCTCGTCACCGTCGAGTTATGCCTACAGCCGCCCTACAGCCGGAGTTTGCTTAGGCTCATAATCTGTGGGTAAGTATACATTCCTCGCCCGGCACTCTTTCTCCGGAGACATTTGCCCGGTTGTCTTCCAAATTGCGTCCCGCCCGCACGTTTGAAAGACGAGAGAGACACACAGAGAGATGTAGAGAGAGAGAGAGAGAGGGCGGGGGGAGGGAGAGAGGGGGGGAGAGGCAGAG
>NW_004797698.1:406621-408850 GCF_000002075.1 Aplysia californica
AGGAAAAATGAGAAACAAAGAGCGCGTCACATAGATATCAAACACACACACACACACACACACACACACACACATACGCACGCACATCCACACACACTCACACACACACACAAACACACACACACGCAAACACACACACACACGCAAACACACACACACACACACACACACACACACATTATATTAACCTCCACCAACAAACACAACGATGAAGTGATGATAAGGTTAATTCACTGAGTGCATCCTTTCTGGTCAACCGACAAGACGTTGTTTGTTCGATTAGAGCAGGCACATCGACACAACAGTGGTCATTTATCAGCGCTGAGGAAAAGAAAGACAGACAAACAGAAACAACAGACGGAAAACAAAGAAGTAGGACCTTACAAAGGCGCCCTCCAACCACCCGCTTTGTTCTGAGACACAACAATAAAGGTCATTTTGGTGCTGGGGAAAAGTTAGACGGACAAACAGAAACAACAGAGGGAACGTGAAGAAGTAGGACCTACCAGAGACGCCCTCGGCCTCCAACCATCCACTTTGTTCTGTTAGATAGAGGCACATGGACACAATAATGGTCATTTAGCGCAGGGAAAAGTTAGCTAGATGGACAAACAGAAACAACAGAGGGAAAGTAAAAAAGTAGGACCTATCAGAGACGCCCTCGGCCTCCAACCATCCACTTTGTTCTGTTAGATAGAGGCACATGGACACAATAATGGTCATTTAGCGCAGGGGAAAGTTAGACGGACAAACAGAAACAACACAGGGTGGAAAGTAAAAAAGTAGGACGTACAAGAGGAGCCCTCCAACCATCCGCTTTGTTCTGAGACAGGCACATCGACACAAATTACAATAATAATGGTCATTTAGCGCTGGGGAAAAGTTAGCTAGATGGACAAACAGAAACAACAGGGGGAAAGTAAAGAAGAGAGCCTACCAGAGGCGCCCTCCAACCACCCGCTTCGTTCTGTTAGAGAGAGGCACATCGACACAATAATGGTCATTTAGTTTAGCGCTGGGGAAAAGTTAGACGGACAAACAGAAACAACTGAGGGGAAGTAACGAAGAACGTTCAAGTACAACCTATCACTTTATCAGTGGGGCACTCCAACCAAAGATTCTCTAACCTAAGAAAATCTCTGCTCCAAATGCCCACTAAACGCTAGCAGACACACTTTTTAAGGGCGCATCAAAAAGTTTTTTAAAACTGAAAGGAAAAAAAGTATACTTCGTTTAAATTCATACAAAAGTTTCACCTCTGTTTTCTTTTTGTTTTGTTTCAGTAAGAGTTTTGCGGCACTTGCAACAAAATTAGGTCATAATATTAACGCAGAATATTAGTCAGGTGGTTACAAGAGAGTAACAAACACTTAAGAAGGAGGAGGAGAGATAAGGACGACAGACGTTCGACTGAGGAAAACGGAGCAAACCACGCCAGAGCACACGCCCACCAACCACAAACTCTGTTTTCTTTACATGGATATAAACGGGGGAAAAAAATAGCAACAGCCAACATACTATGAAATATATAATTTCGAACTTTGGATTGGTGTGAGATAGTTCGAAATAGGCTGCCTTTGGTCTGCTGCAGACAGCACATATCATGTGTAAGTCACATTCCAAAATAGTTTTTGTAAGAGAGAAAAGAAAAAAGGAGCAAAACTATGCTTCGCTATTCATATGCGTACAATTTCTTCAATCTTTAGCTTTAGTTTTAGTAGAGGTTCTATAGCGCACGCAAATGCGCCAGAAGATAAGAGGTGTTTCAAGAGGGTAACAAACATAAAAAAAGAAAAAGGGGAGATAAGGACGATAGATGTTTGATAGGAAAGAAGGAGCAAACCACACCAGAGCACCCGCCAACCACCCAAAATCATGTTTTCTTCATCTGACCTTTATCTGAAAGGCTGACAACAACACACAAGTTTGTTTTAGTGGGTGTTTCACAGCACTTGCAACACAATAAGGTCATATAAGCGCCGAAATTTAGAGGCGTTACAAGAGAGTAGCAAACACGAAAAAAAAGGAGGATAGATAAAAACGATAGATGTTTGATATGAAAGAAAGAAGCAAACCACACCAGAGCACCCGCCAACCACCGACTAACAACGTGCGTGTACACATAATTTGTACATTTGATTTGTGCATAATTTGTGTAAGACGGTTCGAAATATGAGAGAGAGAGAGAGAGAGAGAGAGAGAGAGAGAGAGAGAGAGAGAGAGAGAGGG
>NW_004797698.1:410233-411583 GCF_000002075.1 Aplysia californica
CCCCCCCCAACCACCTGCACGCCCTTTTGTGCGCTGAAAGATCATTTCGAAAGCAGTTCAAGACTGGGACCTTTGTTCAGACAAATATATAAAACGGAAAGTAAGCGTATTTAAGAGACGGGACTTCCGACGTTAACGTCCGTTTCCCATGGCACCGAGCCAAATCGGCTGACGAGAGTCTTGAAAACTCCGCAAAACAATCTTAATTTTAGTTTTAGTAAGGTTTTACGACGCTCGCAACTACATAATAAGGTCGAATGAGCTCCAAGGGAGGGATGGATGTCAACAGAAAAGTCCAAACGATGAATCAGGCTTACTCTGTTAGCACAAAGTCTGTTTCGACTATCAAGGCACCCCGGAAATAGCAGTTCACAAGAGAGTGATTTTAAGAAAACCCAGCATGGGATTCGAACATTGGTCATCCGCTCCGCAGTTCATCACAATACCGACTGAGCTATCGAAGTGCTGGAAAGACGGAATAATAATAATAAATAGCATTTGTATAGCGCATACCCCCGCTCAACAGCAAGCTCTAAGCGCTTTACACTATATTATTACCCCAGCAGACCATAGAACACTCCGAAACATTCTCAGCTTCCCGAGAAGCATACAGTGCAAGCAGCAGATTAAGCGCCCAAACACTAACAAACTGACAAGATCTTTCGCTGTCTATAGCAGGGTACCCATTCCCACCTGGGTGAAGTGAGGAAAATTAATGCAAAGTGCCTTTCACAAGGACAAAATGTCGGGCCCCTGACGGGATTCGAACCCACGACCTTACGATTGCGAGTCCGAGAGCCTAACCACTAGGCCACCGACGCCAAGACGGAAGACATGAGCTAATACAATACTTAATAAGCATAATTAAAAATACAGTCAAACCTGCTTTAACGGCCACATGCATAAGACAACCACCTGTACAAACGGGCGACCACTTCCTAGAAATTTCTCCCCCTTGCGTGAGTTTTACAATTATACAGACACTCTCACTCTGTAAGACGGTCGCCTGTCTAATACGGTCACGTTTCTCCTCGAAAATGGGTGGCCATCTTGGGCAGTTTCGACTGTAATAAGATCACACTAGCTGGCCACGTATACAAGAAACCCGTGTCCTGGATTTGAAAAGAAGAACAGCAGTCACAGTGGGCCTTGGCTAAGCAAGAAGAAGGTTGTTGTTATCTCCGAAGCGCGATGTGCTGAGAATGCGTTGAAGCCTCAAGCACATAAAATGTTATTATGGCCACATAATAAACCTCCGTGTACAGCTGTGCGGCTGTATTGTTGTGTGTGTGTGTGTGTGTGTGTGTGAGTGAGTGAGTGTGAGTGTGTGTGTGTGTGTGTGTGAGAGAG
>NW_004797698.1:413448-414860 GCF_000002075.1 Aplysia californica
ATAGACAGACAGACAGACAGACAGACAGACAGACAGACAGACAGACAGACAGACAGAAGGTAGATAGATAGAATATATATTAATATAATAATATATTAAATACAGTCAAATCTGCCCTAACAGACACCTGTGTACGACCAGCACTTGTACAAAAAGCCTCTTTCAAGTTTCTCCCTTGTGTATGTTTCTGAACAATACAACACAGCGTAAGACAGCCACTGACTTGTGACTTGTCTATGACAACACGTTTCTCCTGCACAAAGAACTACCGTCTCAGACAATTTCGACTACACACACGTACACACACACACACACACACACACACACACACACACAGAGAGAGAGAGAGAGAGAGAGAGAGAGAGAGAGAGAGACAGACAGACAGACAGACAGACAGACAGACAGTCAGACAGAGAGAGACAGAGAGACAGAGCGAGAGACAAAGAGACAGAGACAGACAGACAGACACATATGCACACGCGCACACACAGACACGCACACACAGACAAACACACACACACACACACACACACAACGACACACACACGAACGACACAAAAAAGAAGGAGGGGAGATATCGACGATAGATAGATGTTTGACAGATGTAGGACTAGGAAAGAAGAAGTAAGGAAGTGTCTACGTTCTCCAACGTTCAGTGCTTCCAATTTTCCGACATTTTTTTAAAGTTTGGTCACTAAGGACAAGGAGAGGGAAAAAAAACAACAACCAAAAAAAAAAACCCCAAAGTTTCCGAGACCGGGATTCGATGCCACGCCTGGAAGCACTGAGCATTAGAGAACGTAGACAGCTTGTATACGTCCTCTAACGTTAGAGAACGTAGACACTACCAAGAAGTAAACCACACCAGAGCACCCACCAACCGCACACCAAGGATATTCCCGATAACTAATTCACTGGATCGAAACGAACATATGCTTTATCATACACAAGGATATTCCAAATAACTAATTCACTTGATTGATCGAAAAGGACAGAGGAGGTTTGATTATTTTGTTTGAGTAAAGAGAAGTACATCGACACCATAACAAGAACAGTCAGAATTAGTGCTGGGGAAAAGTAAGACAAACAGACAGAAACAATAATTGATGGCGAGTAAAGAAGTCTAGTAGGACCTACCAGGGGTGATTTCCAGCCACCCGCGAAAGAGGAGGGTTTAAACAAAGATAGTATTAATTATTATTCCCGATAACAAATTCACTTAGCCGAGAGAAAAGCACATTGTCTAAATACAAGGATATTCCCGATAACTAATTCACTTAGCCGAGAGAAAAGCACATTGTCTAAACACAAGGATATTCCCGATAACTAATTCACTTAGCCGAGAGAAAAGCACATTGTCTAAACACAAGGATATTCCCGATAACTAATTCACTTAGCCGAGAGAAAAGCAC
>NW_004797698.1:416482-417967 GCF_000002075.1 Aplysia californica
TAATAATAATAATAATAATAATGATGATGATGACGACGACAATGATGATGATGATAACGAGTGGGTGGTTGGCGGGTGCTCTGGTGTGGTTTGCTCCTTCTTTCCTCTAAACAGCTGTCGTCCTTATCTCTCCTCCTTCTTTTTTACGTTTGTTGTTACTCTCTTGTGACACCTCTAATCGTCGGCACTTATATGACCTTATTGTGTTGCAAGTGCCGTAAAACTCTTTACTAAAACTAAAACTAAAGATGATAACGACAATTACGACAATAACAATAACATAACAACAACAACATCAACAAGAACAAACAAACAAACAAAAATAATAACGAAAATAACAATAATAATAAATTCGAACCTGTCCAAGACAACCACCGATCGCCTGTCAAGTAAGAAAGCGTCGACATCTTCAACAGGTGATCCTTTTAGGATAGTTTTATGGTAATATACTTGTTTCTGTTTCTGTAGAGGTTTTACGGCGCTCGCAACTGCATACGGTCATATGAGCGCCAGAAGATTAGAAGTGTTACAAGAGAGTAACAAAAGTTTTAAAAAAGAAGGGGAGATAAGGACGATAAACGTGTGATAGGGAAGAAGAAGCAAACCACACCAGAGCACCCGCTAACCACCCCACGATGATATACATTATATAATATGGGAGAATAAACCGCAAAACAGGGGGGGGTTGAGAGGCGGTCGTTTGCACATATTATATTATGGTTGTCTTAGACAGGCGGTTGTAAGAATGAGTACTTTATTTTATTATGCTTTTATAAGAGTTTCACGGCACTTGCGCAACCCAATAAGGTCATATAAGTGTCGAAGATTAGAGGAGTTACAAGAGAGTAACAAATACAAAAAATAAGGAGGAGTGATTACGACGACAGATTTGATCAATAGGAAAGAAGGAGCAAACCACACCAGAGCACCAGCCAACCATCCACAGAGATGTTCGACTGTGTCAATTTCGTATACGTACACGGAGGGTGTGTTGGCGGAGCGGTTAGTGCGCTCCTCTCCGAAGCGGAAAGTCCGGGTTCGAGCCTCGGTCTGGACACGGATTTTTTCGACCCCTCCTGCCCACCCAGCAGTAGTAATGATTACCTGACTTCGAGTTGTGGAAGTAAATGCGGCGTGGAAAGGAACTGGCCACCCTACCACAATAAATAATATGTCGAAGGCCCAGGAAGTCGTCTCACTAACAAAGCAATCCCCAATGTCCGGATCAGATGCGGGAAGAACTTTACTTTTACTTTTACATGGAGGGTATGGGACACTAGGGTAGGGAAGATGGAAGCACATTGTGAATTTATTTTCTTCTTGTCTGTCTGAATACACGGAGTGCTATAACGTCACGCATGAAGGCAGATAATGTGGAAGGTAATGGCATGTCTTGTGGGGCGTGGGAGGGGGAGGGAGGAGATGAAAAAAATCTTGGGGTACTTGCGCGCGCGTGTGTGTGTGTGTGTGTGTGTGTGTGTGTGT
>NW_004797698.1:419330-420561 GCF_000002075.1 Aplysia californica
TCTCTCTCTCTCTCTCTCTCTCTTTTGCCCTTTTTAACTCCCTGTGGAGCATAGGCCATCAACAATATTTCTCCAGCAATCCCACCCTGAGCATCCTTTTCTAGCTGTTTCCATGATTTCCCCACCTTTTCCAATTCTGCTTGTACCGCTCCTCATCATCATCATCATTGCCTTTCTCACCCTGCACCAGGGTATAGACCACGGATAAACACTTTCCACTTTTCTCTATCTTGGGGTAGCCTCTTGATGTTATTCCATGTCTTTCCATTTTTCTGTACATCAATTTATGTGATTCTTCTCCAGGTTCCACGCGGTCTTCCTCTTGATCTTTTACCCCGTGGATTCCAATCCACCAACACTTTCTCTGTTATGTAGCTACATGAGAGTAATGTCCAATCCATCGCCACCGCCTTCTATCTACCTCATCTCTGACTGTGATCCGTCTTGTTACCCTTAACACTTCCTCGTTTGTGACCATGTCTGTCCGTCTGGTCCTCAGTAACTTTTCTTTATGCAAGTTTGAGGTGCGTTCCATGTCTCACATCCATACAACAAGACTGAATTCACCTTTGAATTGAAAATACTGGTTAGGCTACCGGACTCGTAATCGGGAGATTGCTGGTTTTGGGGTTCGAGCCTCAGCTCGGTCCGACGTTGTGTCCTTGGGATAGGCGCTTCACACGAAATTCCCACTTGGCTCGGTCCTTATACGGAGAAGGACGTTAAACCGGATGTACTGCCTCTTAGATAACCTAACAGTGTTGATAGGGGCGTCAATCCTATATAATTTCAAGTTTTTCTTCAGAAGAAGACTCCGTGGAAGTGAACATTGATTTTTAGCTTTAGTGAGGTTTTACGACGCTCGCAACTGCATAAGGTCATATATGAGCGCCAAGGGGTGTGCGTCAACAGAGTCCAAACGGGGAATCAGGCTTACTCTGCTCACCTCTCTAGCCTCAACAGTACAAAGTCTACTTCAACTATCAAGGCACCCGGATGGAAATAGTTCACAAGACAGTGACAAACATACAAAAGAAGTACCGTAGGGGGAAAATGACAATAGTAAGGATGAAGAAATAAAAAGCAGCAGTACCCCCTAGGTTTTTCCGGCACAGTATGCGCATGGCATTGATAAATCAGCCCATTTACAATTCTACTTAGCATAAGAACATGCTAATCCCCCCTTTGGGAATGGCCTAAAGACAACTTTCGTCAGTAGCACTGCCCTGGG
>NW_004797698.1:422047-423253 GCF_000002075.1 Aplysia californica
CACACACACACACACACACACACACATACACACACACACACACACACACACACATTCAAACGACATCCAAAGGGTGAAGACTGAGTGTATACATTGTATATGGGTTAAAAAGTAAAACACTATTATAGAGGGTAAAGTACGCCTCTACCTACATACCCACGCCCCCAGAAGCTGCTATACACTGCACACTGCACACACGTAATAATATCCATGAATTCTATTCCCATAAAATGTATGTATCGTTCTCTCCACACAGCTATATAGATCTAGATCTATGTATAAACCTACACGTCACAAGGCCGGGAAGAACGTGCGTGAGTGTGAGAATGTCAACATCCGTGAATTCCCCTGAAAGGAAACCACGTAGGCTATACTTGGTCGTGAATTTTAGAACAGCACACACTAATAATAACGCGGGAATATGATGATAATACAATGCATGTGAGGAAGGAAGACAATGTCAACGTAGACTTGCTCGTGAATTTCACAACAACACGCTTTCCGAGAATAGGCCTACTATTATAATTGATTATATTATTAAGCGTGTCGTCGAAGGAGTAAAACGTAGACTTAATCGTGAAGTTAAGAACAGCACACTTCGCGAGAATAATATTATATTATATATGCACGGTCGTCCCACTGCTCTTACACTGCAACGGAAACACCGCGTTAATTGTTCTCCAAACGAAGCACGGCACGTCGTGGCGCTAATGTATAATTTGTCTACACAGCACCAGCCACAAGCACAGCATGCATGACACAGCATCAGCAGCACACGCACACGTACATGTACACACTCACGAGCAGAAAGGAATGAAAGAAAGAAATATAATATAAAAAAAGAACGAACGCTTGAAGCATAAACCACACAGAGCCTGTGAGCCCTGTGTCTGCCTCTGCCTAGTATCCACACCCGCGGAGGCCTTCACCAGTGAAGGGTCTACATAAGTCTACACTCTACGCACAAAACACAGACGTCACTCAAGCTGAAAATCTCAGCCCGCTGCGGATTTGAGCCGAAACACACAGGACTGGCTACGCTACGAGGCTACCAAACCGGTATCCTCGCTACGCTATAAAAGCCCGTCCACGGATACCGTATGTGGAACACATGTGACGGTGTGACGGTGACATTACACTTGTTTTTGTTCGTATCCGTCTCGGGTATAAAAATGTGACCGTGTGAACGTATGTGTGTGTGTGTGT
>NW_004797698.1:424456-427550 GCF_000002075.1 Aplysia californica
AGATAGATAGATAGATAGATAAATAGATAGATAGATAGATAGATAGATAGATAGATAGATAGATAGATAGATAGATAGATAGATAGATAGATAGATATAAACAGTAGCGCTTACACATGAGAAAGAGTGTAGTCTTCAAGGCTTCAAAGCCTAGTTTAGTTCAGTAAGAGTTTTGCGGCGTTCACAAAACTACATTAGGCCATAATTATGAGTGCGTGGTGTAGCCTAAGAGAACGACAAGGCACAAACTACGAATTTTAAAAAAAAAATTTGTAGTAACCGTTTTACGGCATTTGCAACACAATTAGGTCACAAAAGTGTCGAAGATTAGAGAGGTGTTACAAGAGAGTAACAAACTCATAAAAGAAGGAGGAGAGATAAGGACAATAGATTATGTTTGATAGGAAAGAAGAAGCAAACCACATCAGAGAATCCGCCAACCACCAGCAAACAAGGAAGTTCAAATAGTCCCTCGCTACATTCCCCCATGCTACCATGACATTTTGACAGTTAAAGGGGGTGCCCACATACACGATCGGGTCGGGTCGGGTCGTGTCAATCTAGTAGTCGGGGTAGTTTTTTGAGGGCGCAAAGCAGCCATCGTGGCACAAACCGATCGACTCGGTCGGTTACCTACAAAAACAAACGCATTTGTCTTCAGGCCTGTGAATCGCGCGATCGGGTGGTTTGAGGTCAATCACAACAAGGCTGAGCAAAATCCGGTGGCGCCCTCTTCGAAAAGGTGCAGACTTTGCGAGCAGAGTTATCCTACTAGTGTGAAAAACAATAAAAGCGAAACTAGCAAACTGTGCTATTCCTATTCATCTTCTGGAGAAACGAAAGAGAGTTTCAAAACAAAGACTGCAGCACCATCTGAACCAATGCGCGGACTTCCGCGGACACTTTTTTGGCCGAGTGAACTAAAGCTATCGTCTTATGAACGATCTTTGATAACAGAAAGTTATCGATGTAACTATTGTAACCATGTTTATGAGATTCCAGGCTGCCGCATCACTGCAACAGGGAACAGCGGAAAGGAGCCCTGGACGCCATTGGGGTTAAAGGTTTCTCTACTTTAATTTCCAGGTCGTCGGGTACAATCGCGCAGGGTTGTAGTGAGCACTGAAACAACCATAAAACGATCCGACCCGACGACTCGATCCGACCCGATCCGCTCTTGCCAGTGGGCACCCCCTATTAAGCGCACCGACGTCTGTGGTGCACCTGTCATAAGACGCTTCGCTGTCGCACACAGATGACCCGAGTTCGATTTCCGAGAGGGGAGAAAAATATGTTTGACTCCATTGTTTCTTCGTTCTGTATGCAGGGATGTTGTATCACTCTCCTCAGTCCGGGTTGGCCTTGACAGGAAAGGTCGGAGGCCCGCTTCCTAAATGATCTACATCGTGTCGATGGAGGCGTAAAAACATCCACAATTATTTAAATCAGAGAAGCGTCGGTTGCCTCGTGATCGGTTGCGAATGACGACAGCGATACCTTGTAAGCACACAAGTTAGTCTAGACGTGTTAGTCTTTTAATACTGCACTGACTATGAAAATCAATATATATAACTAAGACTGGCCACACTCCATTCACTATTTTGAAAATATGATAGCACATACGTAGGGTAACAAACATAGTAACGATGTCATCACTTAGATAGAAGCGGCACCCATGTGATTTTTCGGCATACTTTTATTAAATGCTAGGGATTAAGATGACGAATTATTTCCAAATTTTTGGTCACCCAGTGTGTGCGAGGAGATGGGAATGGGGGTTGCATCCTGCCCCCCAGGACAGCCTGGCGGGGATCTAGAGTAAGCGCCAAACACACTTAACACTGAGACTAATATAATATGCACATGCAGGGCTGCTCCGATATTTCCTGTTAGGGCCAACCCGGGCTGAAAGCTTTAAAGGGACACAATTTTAAACGAACGTCCTTACAAAAAAGGCGGAGAAATTCCACAAAACTCTCCCCACAGGGAGGCAACCCTCAAATTTTCTGCGCAAAGCGCCAGTTGAACCAAATAAACTCTATACCAAAGACACCAGCACTCCAGCTGGTATACTCAGACTGCGACTCCATTATCGTTATAATTATTATTATTATGAGTGGTATTTTGGTCCAAAAGTAGTTTACACTGTAAGGGGTTTTTGTGTGGTTGTTGTTGTTTGTTTGGTTGAGTTGTTGTTTTTTTGTAGTTGTTTTTTTTTGGGTGGGGTGTGATTTTCATTTGGTGGGGTGTTGGGTTTTTATGTTTGTCTGTGGTTTTGGTAAGTGTTTAGCAGCACTTGCAACACAATAGGTTATATTAGCGCCGAAGATATGACTAGATTATTATAGTATACTCACGTATTGTAAACAGAACTTACTAGACCGTGCGTTTGAGGTACACACTCCACTTCGTATTTGTTGTTGTTTTGTTTTTGTAAGTGTTTTACGGCGCTCGCAACTGCATAAGGTCATATGAGCGCGCGGGACACATTAAACTTTTCCAGTTGGAAGGAAATTTTGAATTTTGCCCGGGTGGCGGCCGAAGCCTACTCTTATCGATTTCAGACCACCAAAGGATCTTTAACATACGCAACTTGCACACGGGCCCTCCGATATTTTTCGCCCTTGTCCGAGAAGGTTAGGTGTAGATGTGTAGATCTTTCCTACCAGAAGATCAGGGGTGTGGCTGAAAGACAGCAGTAAGAAGAAGCCAAGGAGTAGCAGTAGAAAGGCTGTAGAAAGAACCAGGAGCCCAGAGGAAGGGGCAAAGTAGATGAGGGAGTGGGGGCAGAAAGAGGAGACGAAAGCAGATGACAGAACATTGCTAGAGAGCAGGAAAGGAGGTGAAAGGAGACAAATTTAAAGAAGAAAATTGTTCGGTCACTACCCGGATTCGAACCCGGGACCTTTGATTGAGAGGCCAACACCTTAACCTCTAGGCCACGAGAGCCCCCACTTCGTCTTTGAGTAAGTAAAGATGTGCACTTCCACACAATGACAATGCAGTCATTTGGTGCACGGAAAATGTAAGCCAGACAGAGACAAAACCACAGAGGAAAGAAAATAATTATGGTATAGGACCTTCTCTCAGAGAA
>NW_004797698.1:428816-429808 GCF_000002075.1 Aplysia californica
TCTCTCTTTTTCTGAGTGTGTGTGTGTGTGTGTGCGCGCGCGTGTGTGTTTGTGTGTGTGTGTGTGTGTGTGTATGTATGTGTGTGTGTGTGGAGAGGGGGGGTTATTGTGTCACGACACGGTGGTACCAGCCGCTCGTCAAATTTTGGGCACATTGAGTTATTTGCATCATCTTAAAGTTGGTTCATTTGTTTCTTTTGACGAAAAAGCAATAGGCACATTTAACTTAAATAGAAGTCGAGATATTTGCAATTTAACCTTAATCTAAGAAGGTGAGGGTCGTCTATGGTGTCAAAGGTAAATTTAATAAGCCAGAAAACAGCTACCAAAGAGTCTGGTTACCTCATAGAGTTACCTCCTTTTAAACCTATAGTGTACATCTATGGGTTACCTCCAAAGCTTGGGCGTCTTTGGAAACTTACAAATTTACATTTTGTGTGCTTTTGATCGCCGTATTTCTGTAAAGATCCCCAGACAAATTTAAGTGTTTTTACGTAAATGGACGTAAAAAGTGATGAGGAAAAAAATATTGGATAAAATTTTCCCTTCGGGCAACAAAATGTCGGTTTCTCCGTTTTCCTTATACTATCTTTATTGACGAGCGCCTGATTTCACTACGAAGCTTCCATTTTTATCTTTTTTTTTTTTACTTGAGTGCACTGTCCACCAGGACAATTCAGGCAGGGCCCGGTAGGCTGTCTGTCACACACCGCAGTATCTATTCGGAGACGGCTCCGACGGAATAGACCAATCAAAAGGCTTTGTGCTTCTAGACCAAGAAAAAAATCTTGGAGGTTACAGGGGGGGGTATGCCCTCCTGTTTTCACCCACAATTTGACATTTTGCAGTTAAGTTTGACATTTTCTTTAAAATAATTGATTTGCGAATGTTCTAGTGCCCGTATGTGTGGTCTGCAGCAAATAATACGCAGTTTGCACACCCAAAGCAGTGCATCTGTGCGCGGGAGTGCGTCTCCGAAACGTTCATGGGTG
>NW_004797698.1:429978-431484 GCF_000002075.1 Aplysia californica
AGCAGTGCATCTTTGCGCGGGAGTGCGTCTCCGAAACGTTCATGGGTGTTCGAATATCTTCTGCCGTCACACACACACATATTATTATATTATAACAATACAGGGCGTTCCGTCTTCCGGGTTAATGGTAGCTGTCTGCCGTATAATCTTTGCACAGCCCCAGCTAGGTATCCTATACGCATGAATCGCGAGACTTAAGCCCGTGATGGGGAAGCCCTCCTCGTAACATGTCAAAAATGTACTGGTCTGCTGAAGGTTGCGGTTTTGTTTGCATGTTTGCTTGTTCGTTTGTTTGTTTGCTGGCTAGTTTACTTGCTCGTTTGTTAATTTGTTCGTTTGTTCGCTTGAATTGTGTTTGCTTATTTGGTGCATGATGTAGATCTACTTTATGAGTGGAGAACTAGAAGATGGCAATGCGTTTGTTTGTTCGTTTGAATGTGTGTTTGAGTGTTTGTTTGTTTGCTTGTATGTATACTTGTTCATTTGTGCTTGTTTGTATATATTATGTTCTTGTTCTTTTTTTTTTTACTTGAATTTGTGTTTGTTTATTTAATACTCGGTGAATCGATAGCCAAAAGATGGTAATGTGATACATACAAAACTGGCCCGTTGAAGTCTGTCTTGTTTGCTTGTGTCCCAAACGAGAGCCAAAATGTAGTAATGTGGTACATGTACTGGTCTAGTCTGTTAAAGGCAGTGGTCTTTTTTGTTTGCTTGTTTATATTTGTTTTCATTTTTGTTTGTTTGACAGGGTCACTAACGGGGAAGTGTTAAGGAAAACAAGACAGATCCAAGTCAGAGATGAGGTAGGAAGAAGGCAGTGGCGACGGATTGGACATACTCTCGGGAAGTCAAGCAGCTGCATAACAAAGAGAGTTTTGGATTGGAATCCACGGGGTAAGAGATCAAGGGGAAAACCGCGTGGAATCTGGAGAAGAATCACAGAAATTGACGTACAGAAAAGTGGGAAGACATGGAATAACACCAAGAGGCAAGCCCAGTATAGAGAAAGGGGGAAAGTGTTTGTTCTTGGCCAATACCCTGGTGCAGGGTGAGAAAGGCAACGATGATGATGATGATGCTTGTTTGTTCGCCTGTTTGCTTGTTTGTTTCTGTGCTTGAGTAAAGAAAAGTACGTCGATGCAATAACGGCAATTTAGCGAAAGGAAAAAAAAACATGGCAGACTGACAGAAATAAGACAGAAGAGAGGTAAAGAATCTGGACCACCCACAAAGGTAGCTGTCACACAAAACAATATCGAGTGCATGTCGCACTAAAACCAAGATGACCTTCTTTTTGTTATTGTTGTTTTAGAGAGAGTTTTACGGCACTTGCAACACAATTAGGTCATATAAGTGCGGAGGATTTGATCAAGTGTTACAAGGAAGCAACAAAAACGAGTGCTCTTAAAATAGTGTTTTGGGTTTCTGGGGTCGACGCTCTTTATAACCTTACCAAGGACTTATGTGTGTTTGTGGGTACCAGTATGACGTGTGTGGGGGGGG
>NW_004797698.1:435591-437673 GCF_000002075.1 Aplysia californica
AGAGAGAGAGAGAGAGAGAGAGAGAGAGAGGGGGGGGGATCAAGCATGTAAGTGTTCTCATGAGCATAAAAATGAGGGAAATTTTATCACATCAATCAAGACATTAACATCTCTTCAAGCAACACATTTACTTGTACAGCATAGTCTCAAACTTTAATCTAGTAAAGCTCAGTAGAGATGGCTTTTAAAGCTCACAGGTTCTACTTTTAACACAGATAGCCTTTTCAAATTTAGCGCATGGCCACAGAAATTTGCACCCAGTATCGCATGACGACTACCTGTTGGTCAACTGTTTAGTCGGTGACTTCAGGACAAATCTCATACACACATACAAACACACAATAAGCATAAAACGTTAGCAACTTTGTCGCAATACATTCCGTGCCTTAACCCCTCTGCAGCAGCTCAAAAGTCACAGACCACTAGAAAAGGCATTTTTGTTTGTTTGTTTTGTCTGAATAACTCTAAAAGTGTAGGGAACAAAGAAATGGACGCTGGAAGAAATGTTGATCACTATTTAAGACACATTTATGGATGCCTACAAGTGCTGAAAACAACTTCTTGAGTGTAAAGGATCAGATGACAGAAAAGTCAGTCTCAAGATGAAAACAGAAACATATATATAGCACAAACATATAATCTTTCTCGTTCAGCAATGAAGGCATAAAAATCCAGCCCATTATGAGAGGTAAAACAATGTATGATAACAAAGGAGCTATATCATCACTCCTGTTTAAATTCTTTGCATTCAGTATGACTGTAAGAGCTACTTGACCAGAATAGTAATGTGTATCAATGCACTCTCACCACAGGTCATTATAAATTGATGAATACAGCACAAATCATGGTTTGTTGCAGTAGACAAATATAGGCCTTTATGATAGTATGGAGGAGTATACTACAGTATAATTTGTCATACTTACCGAAAGGTGCACACGCAGTGCAATCGTTTTCATTTCACTTTCCTCTCGTTATCAAATAATGACCTCAAATAACAGAAAATGGAAACACTCATGCATGCAAGTGCATTTTTAAACAATAATTTTAAGCATCTTTTTAAACAGAACATCAACATCTCTTTTCACTGCCATTTATTCAACCATGAGGACATTCAGAGAAAGCTTTCCCAATCCAAAATGCCTTACATTCAGTTTGCACACCTCTTGTCCCTCTTAATTGGTCCTTCTAACACGACTGCTGCCGTGTTACGTACTAAGTGTGTCCGAGGGAACGTTACACTAAAGTTTCAAGTGTAGAATAGGTCATCGTCCTGTCCTATAATGTAGGCCTATTTAACGTATAGGCCTACTCCAGCTTTGCAGGATTACACACGTTCGATTCTTGGGGAACGACTGGTTAATATGGCTTGTGCAGCGAGAAATGACAAGATCTCGAGTCTCAAAGACAAAAAAATAAAATAATACCCATTTAATTCTATAATGCAGATCTACGTGCTATGTCGGGCCATGGCCAGTTTATCAGATCTTCAAATATCAACAGTAATAATCTTTATCTCTAGATATCTAGATCTTTCTTTTAAAAGAAACAAACAAACATCTACCAATATCACTTACCTTGCCTTATTCGCCGGGCAGTAGATCTAGCACAACAACAACAGCTCTGGCTGCTGCCTCGCCTACTGGAAGAAAGCAGGAAGTAAACAATACTATCCGCCCTCATCTGCACCCTAACCTTTGAACTTTGACCCGCATTAAATTTTGGGTGGGGGAGAAGGGGGGGGGGGTAGCCTAGGCTTTGGGCCTAGAGAAGGTCGGAGTTCGGAAACGAAACACGAAAAAGAAGTTCGAATTTCTCCACATTTGCTGTTACTGTTATCATCGAAAGTACTTTTACAATAATAATAAATACATAAGAGTAATAACATTGCTAGATACACAAATTAAGCTCCATACTTTTGACTTGTCTATCGTTACCACGATAAAGTAAAAAAAAAAACCAGCACTTAGAATATTGCATAATACATACCAAGAAAATAGCAACAAACCTAAGGTGCTATATAAATACTGGGCCTACTTATGAAACATGATTTTCATAGGCCTACATGTACATCAGTATTTATCC
>NW_004797698.1:437773-472907 GCF_000002075.1 Aplysia californica
CCCCAACCACCCGGCCTAAAAAAGTCGATAGGCTAAGCCCTATAGATCTATATATATAAAGCTAAATGCCACTCTCGCCAAAGCAAAAAAGTGCCAAACAGTAGGCCTAGGCCATTTCTGAAGTGGAATAATTTTTTTCTCTTGTCCTTGAAGATTTACTTACCTTCAGTTCAAACCAGAGATTACGAAGTAGACACTGAATATTCTACAGTGTACATTATAATACATAATACTGTATTAATTATCATTATCATGTCATGGAATCTCTGTACTCCAGCTCGTGCTATTCTATGCTTGGTCAATTCAAAGATGCTGAATGAAGTGGTTGCTCATGAACTTTTTTTTTTAAACTACTTCACCGCAGATTTTTTATTCGTCATTGTCAACGAAGCAATTTTAGGGAAATTAATATTACTTGCAAACATAATGGTCTGGCAATTTACACGAACAACCTTTTTCTTCCTGAATTTTTTGAGGTTATAGTTTTATATTTCTATTTAAGAAGAAAGTACTCGATAATCATGTAAAGCTTCTGCTGTCCCCAAATTGTTGTTCTTGTTGGGCTACATAATCTGAAAACCAGGGTTGTCGTTGTGGGGCTAGAATTTAGATCTAGATCTAGTCTATCAAGACTCTAGTAACTATGCGAAGATCTATCAAGAGGCCCGCGTTATTTCTAAATTATCAACGCTTTATGTGCAACGTTTGTTGCAGCTGAATGTTCTTTGAGGGCAGGACATGCCATGGAGAAGGGCCTATGATGGAGAAGCAAGATCAGACAGTTTCAAGGGAAGCCATTTCGTGAACAACTGACTAAAATAATAAAAATAGAAACCTAACAGACTCACGTTACTTAGTAACTTAGGGCTTGCACTTACACGACTCAAAAAGAAAAGGACCTGAGTCAAAGTATTGGCCTCCTTTCTCTCTGGTCTATTTCCGTAAAAAAGTTAGAATCGAGAGCTCAGGCTCAGGCGTATCCCTGTCGCCGTTAGCCGTTAACCAGTCTTACTTTTAAACACTTGTTAGACGATGGATTTTGACAGCTAAGGCAAGGCTTCGGCCAAAGTTCAGAAGTGGTCACAACACTAGTACAGGCTACGCTCTTTACAGAAACAGACCTCCAGATCTGTACTCAACTTTCAAGACAATGAAATTGAAGCTGCTGACATTGCTTTAAATTTAAAGCGCACTGTGCTACACAGTTGTCAAACAGCGCAAGGGGATTCTAGATGGTGTAAAGGCAAAGGTTGAAAGATATAATGGCAGACAGCCACTCCATTCCCCCACCAGGGAATGCTCATCATCACCTTTCACACCTTCACCATCACCACCACCATCACCACATGCGCCGTCACCGAATGCCCTCGGGAGGAGAGGACCAAGGGGAAGATGAAGAATTGGATCCAAGGATACAGGTGAGAACTTCCCGGAACTCCTTTAGAACTCTTAGGCCTATGATATACTATATAGTGATCTTAATTAATACATGGGCTTTAAATACGCTTCCCCCCCCCAAAATGTCACAATACAATTCAATAGAGTTTAGCTCACATGACCATGAACATTATGAAAGAGCCAGATTTAAAAGTGTGTGGCAGAGAGTATCTCATCATGATAAAGTCTATAGAGGCCTAAAATTAATATAAAAAATATTATAAGCCTATAAAGTGCATTCCATGCATGCTCATGCTCTATCATACTCTATGCGCTGTACAGCTAAAACAGCGTACATACAATGCCTTTGTCATTTTATCGTTCTTTGAGGTTTCCTACTTTCAATGGCAGCCTGTCAAGGTGCACTCCCGTCTTTGGGTACCACAGTCTGTGTTCTCTTTGCAATTGCACGCTTAAAAACATGAGACGGGATTCCCACTTGTGGGGGTCTTTTCGAGTATAATATATCTCTCCGTCTTTCTGCTGAAATGATGTAATTATATATATATATTCGCACTCAGCCCACTTGGCCCAGACAGGCAGAGAAAGTCAAAGGAGCGTGCCTCTGAAATGATCTTAATTGTAACATCAACAGGACACAGAATAGTTAAATATTAAAAATCAGTAATCACTTCTCGGTTATTTTAAATGGTTTTGAGATGCCAGCTTTTCAAATGCCAGCTTTTCAACCTTCTTCTTGTCAAAGGTGGCCTACAGCTGGAGGTAATCTTTTGCTGCGTTGTGCATTAGAATTTGTTTAAATTGCTTTCTGCACGTATTGTTGATTTTAGAGCTCCGTTCTATTTCATGCTTGTTGTTTGTTAAATTAATCTGTTTTTGGTCACCTTTCTTTTCTTGATGACGATTTCAGGTGGAACTGGAAAAACTGAATAAAGCCAGTGAAGAAATTAATCGCTTGGAACTAGAGCTTGATGTAAGTAGTAGTCGTACTTTTGCATGCTCTGAAGATTTATTTTTTTTGGTAAGCGTCTTGGCATGGTATTCTTTAAATACACTGATTTATTTTTATGTAATTACATCTTTGTATGGATCATTACTACAATTGTGGCATCTAATGCAGGCATTCTTGTCATTATCTTATATATATATTATATATATATATGTCTTATCTCGTCAAGAAACAATCAGTGGCTATAAATCTACGATCACCATAAAACCTCTACTAAAACTAATAACATAAATCATAAATAAAATGAGCAGTCGCTTTGTTTTACCTTAGTCAATAATAAAATTTGGAGTCAACATCAACTAGGGACAGAAGGCCGAGTGGTGGCGACCCGCTGTTTGTTTTACCGCAGCACTTCGTCTTTCTCATTGAACACATCTAATTTTTTTTTTTTTTTTACCCTAACACACTGCTCATTGTCTTCTTCATCTGATGCAGTTCATTCAATTTAACACTCAAAACAGTCAGGAAACATCACTTTCTGCTCTCCCTCCAAAAATAAACATAAGGGCCTTACGGCACTTGAAAGCCTGCAATCTCCTCCAGTTGGGACCTCAGAAGGGAATGATTTTTTATTTTTTTTATTTTGATCAGTCCTGCCTAAGACGACCACCTGTCCAAGACAGTTTCAGTTTTACCCTCGATAATCATCACCAATGTCTGACGCATATCTGGCACTTGATGTTTTAACCTCGATAATCATCATCAAGTGCCAGATATGCGTCAGACATTTGTGATGATAGATCTCCGATCAATCCTATGCTCTTTTTAAAAAAACTATCCTGATCTTTCCCCGCCCCCCATCTGCTTAGGCCCTCCAAATAGGTTACCAGTGAGAGCTAGGATACAAGGCTTTGTCTATTTGAGTGTGTCAGAAACTGCATTTTTGTATTTTCCTGATTGTTTTTATCACAGCCTCCTAAGAAACCACAATTCTGTTGCTTCTATTTTAATGTCATGCTTTAGTGATTGTCCAGAATTCACAGCCATGTAGAAGGGTGACAATTCATAGCATTTCAGAACTTTCATTTTGGTAGTCTTTGATATGTTTGTGTTTTATCGGGATTAGGCCCATTTTATTGAAACTACAGTCGAACCTGCCCTGACGGCCACCTGTACAAACGGCCAGTTTCCATTTACCCCCTTGCCTTTTTTTCTATATAATTTAACTATGCAAAACGGGCACCTGTCCAACGTGGCCGCAACCACCCTATTTTAACACACAACCCCTATATACCAAGCAATAACACCTGTCTTAGACGGCCACTATAGTGACTCCATTACGTTTTGTCATAAATCATGCATTGGCCCCTGGCGTTGTGGGCGAGCCGTCATTATCCAATCACATGTCATTGTTGTTAGGTAGTTCCTCCAACTGATCATGTTGCTTAGGCCCCTCCCACTGTTGACCAATAGGTAAACAATTTTCAGCCGCTGGTGAGGTAAGCGTGTGATCCCTCATAACCCATAAGCCTCGCCCAGAACTCGTCATACATAAATCGTAAGTGAGATGAGTGGTCACTGTTTACCCTGTCTGTAACAAAGTACCAATGGACGTCAACATGAACTTGTGACAGAAGCGTCGCTCGTTCTCCAAGTGGTGGCGACCCATGTGTTTGTTTTACTGCAACAAAACACACTGTCCTCCTTGTCTGACACATTTCGTTATTTTGTCACCCTTGCACAAAAGCTGTAACGAAAGAAAAAAAAAACCCTACAAAAATAACAACTACAATAACAACAACATCAACAACAACAATAAAAACAACAACAACGATGCGGCTGCCTTCGGTTGGGACCTTGATAAGGAATGGTTTGTTTTCTTTAACTTGATCAGTCCTGCCTAAGACGGCCACCTGTCTTATACAGCCACTTTCCTCCTTGACAATGGGTGGCCGTCTTACACGGGTTCGACTGTAACTTTTGCCAAACTATTATACATGCTAATTACACTCTGATCTTGGACAGAGTGCTAGATTACTGTTCCCAGAATCACACCGTCTTCATACTTAAACTTTCTCCCTCGGCAAAGAGGATGTAATTTGGAAGAGGTGTATCTAAGCCATACATAATTAAATCAATCGCTCTGTGTAAGACTCTGTTGTACACCACTTTTCAAGATGGCGTACGTTGTAGTCTTGTAGTAGGCAGTGAAAATGCTCTTCATTATGGTTGCTGTGCAGGCGGTTAGAAGGTGCCACTGTTAAGCGATACAGTACTTTTTTCTCCTCTGTTGCCTCTGCCTGTCTGTCTTGCTTCCCTTCTGTTGTTTCTGCTTCTCTACTTGCTTCCCCTCTATTGTTTCTGCTTGTCTACTTGCTTCCCCTCTGTTGTTTCTGTCTCTGTCTTGCTTCCCCTCTAGTGTTTCTGCCTGTCTGTCTTGCCTCTTCTTCTTACACCCCTGGGGCGGTGCCGCTGACTGAAGTATCTTTAGGCCATTCCCAAAGGGGGGACATTTCTTGTTCTAGTGCTCAGTAGAATTGTAAATGGGCTGATCCAACCATGTCATGCTCATAACTGTGCCTGTACTAAAACAGGGAACTGCTGCTTTTTCTTTCCTAATCCTTGCTATTGTCATTTTCTTCTACTTCTTTTGTATGTTTGTCACACTCTTGTGACCCGCTTTTTCCAGGGTGCCTTGATAGTCGAAGCAGCCTTTGTGCTGTTGAAGCTAGAGAAGTGAGCAGAGTAAGTCTGATTCCCTGTAAAGACTTCTCTGTTGACATCCACCTCTTGGCACTCATATGACCTTATTTTGTTGCGAGCGCCGTAAAACCCTCTACTAAAACTAAACTGTCTTGCTTCCCCTTTGTCGTTTCTGCCTGTCTGTCTTGGTCTGTCTTGCTTCCCCTTTGTTGTTTCCGCCTGTCTGTCTTGCCTGTTCCCTGCACTAAATTCCCCTGATGGAGTTAATGGACCTCTCTTTACTCAGACACGGTTGATGTGCTTTCACTGAAGCATAATGGGTACGCATAAACGGAAATTTGCAAGATCACCTCATTTTCTTGAGCTTAGCCGTGTTTTTTTTTAATTTGGTTTGCTCAAATAGAAGCGAAAAAAAAAATATGGGGATTGTCTTTTCTTTGGGCCAGTCGGAAAGGCCAGAACTCAGATGGCTGCTGGATCGGAAAAGTATTTTCTTTGGGCTTACACTGCTGCTTTTGGCTTACCATTGTTTTTTAATTAACCGTGTTCGGTTTCAGGGTAATCCTCAGTATTCTCTTCCATCTTCCTCCTTTTTCTCCCACAGGATGCTAGGGCAGCGTTCCGTCAAGTCCTGTCTGACTCGACCCAAAGACTCAATGGGTTGGCCAAAAAGCTTGGAACCTGTGTGGATAAAGCCCGGCCCTACTATGAGGCTAGGATGAGACTGAAAGAGGTTTGCATGGGTGGTCAGCGGGCGCTTTGGTGTTTTTTGCTCCTTCTTTCCTGTCAAACATCTATTATCTTTAGCTCTCATCTATCTTTTCTTTGTTTTGTACTCTCCGGAAATTTCTTTAATCTTCAGCATTTATAATATGACCTGTTTGTATTGCAAGTGACGTAAAACTTTTATTTTAAAAAAGACTAAAAATTGGGGAGATTTGTTTTAGCTGTCTTATGTTACACATCACGTCAATAACGTCTCTCAAGGTTGTGTGTGTGTGTGTGTGTGTGTGTGTGTGTGTGTGTGTGTGTATGTGTTTCCCGTATGTGGATCATGCTTGATATCAGAGGTCCCCTCAAACTCCCCTCGATGTTAAGATCAGGTTATATTTCAACGAAAAGTTGACTAAGTTGTGACTTTTCAAAAAAATCCCCTGAGATGGACTCGCTATCCCACGGGTGTTCATACCGTCCTGTCAGAGAACTCTTGATGCGACACATTTGTGTGGGTGGTTGGCGGGTGCTCTGGTGTGGTTTGCTTCTTCCTTCCTATCAAAGATCTATTGTCCTTATCTCCCCTTCTTGTTTTTTATGTTTGTTACTCTCTTGTACCTCCTCTATTCTTCTGGCGCTCATATGACCTTATGCAGTTGCAAGTGCTGTAAAACCTCTACTAAAACTAAACTAAACTCGTTTGTGTCAATACGCTGTGGAATCAGGGGCTCATTGAGTTTTAGGCATGTGGTGTTATTTGTGTAATCTTAAAGCTTGTTCATTTGCATTGCTTTTGTGGAAAAAATATCCATCTATCTGGATAAGAAGTTGCGGTATTTCCATTTGAAGGAGGTGGGAGTAGCCTGATGTAAGAAGTAAAGTCTTATGCAGTTGCGAGACCGTAAAACCTCTACTAAAACTAAACTAAGGGGTAAAGTTAGTGAGAAAACGGTTTTCAAAGTAAGCTGTAGTCTGCAGTGTCCTTGGAAACTGCAAATTTACATTTTTTGTGCCTTTGATCAAGGTTTTTCAGTAAAATCCACGCTGAAATGTATTTCATTGATATGAGGAGTTCCTGATTTCTCCACGATCTCACATATTTAGCTTAATTAAGAAAATTAGATATTTGGAAGGAGACCCACTTGATTCAAGATTCAAGATCAAGGTGGATGACGATTTATCATTGTGTTTTTCCTTTCCAGGCCCACCTGGAGAGCCAGAAGGCAGCACTTAGATTTGAGCGTGCCTGTAGCATGCACGAGGCAGCAAAGGAAATGGTACAACTGGCAGAGGAGGGCTACAAGCGTCGAGAGCAAGACTTGGATCCTACCTGGCAGGAAATGCTCAACCATGCCACAATGAAGGTAAAGCCACAAACGCAATACAATAATTTGTGTGGATGACAGATCTTGAAATTCTGAACTGGACTTAGGGGGAAAGAAGGGTTTCATTTATTTATTTTTTCTCCATCTCAACCTAATTTCAGGGTTGTAAGACTATAAGGTAGGGCTTTTTAGACAGTTGCTCCCTCAGTGTGGCATTCCCTCCCACTGCACTTAAACGTGGGCCTACCTTGACCACATTTAAATCTGATTTAAGAATAAATTATTTTTAATTCTCATTTTACTAACTACTTTGATTCTTCTTCTTTTTACAACTGGTGTGATCAGTAGCCTCAGTAATCGTCTTTTTGGGCATGTGTTTTTTGTCAGAATTACAGGTGTGGACGACAGAATTGGTTGTACGTTGAATGGGCCTGTATGCATGAAATGTTGATTTAAATCTTATTTTATTGTCCAGCGCCTGGGGCCACCAGGAAGTGGGCGCTATAGAAATGGTCTTTGTTAATATTATTATAATTATTATTGATTTCGGGAAAGAAAGATTTCGTTTTCTTCTGAATCTCCATCTCTGCACAATCTCATGCTCAAGATAATAGAATTCTGAAGTGGACTTGAGAAAGAAAAGTTTCATTTTCTTCATATTCTCCATCTTTCCCTAATCTCGAGGTTATGATACTGAACTGGTCTCAGGAAAAAAGGTTTTATTTTTTTAATTTACCCCCAAAAATGTTCTCCGTCACCTGTACTAAATCTCAAGGTAATGGTATTCTGAACTGAAATGGGGAAAGAAAGGTTTCCATCTTCATCTTATACTCTGTCCCAGTATTTAGTCTGAGAGTTAAGCAACAATAACCTTTTGGAAATTGCCAACGGTGGAGTTCTGCATATCTAGGGACAGATTTATGTTTTGTAAATAGTTCACTCTCTCTCTCTCTCTCTCTCTCTCTCTCTCTCTCTCTCTCTCTCTCTCTCTCTCTCTCTCTCTCTCTGTCTCACTTATCTTTTTAATCCTCTGCCTGCTCCCCCTCTCCCACCGATCTCTCTCTCTCTCTCTCTCTCTCTCTCTCTCTCTCTCTCTCTCTCTCTCTCTCTCTCTCTCTCTCTCTCTCTCTTCTGGCGCTGTGGCTTCATAAACGGTCAGCGATGCCAACAGCACGCAAGAACTCAACACTTGCCCGGGGGTCCTTAAAAAGTGCTGAAAGTGGGTTACTGAAATGTCCCAGCAGACGGGTTCTAGCACGATAGCTGGCGGGACATCTCAGGAACACATGGTCCATAGTTTTGTCCTCCTCCTTGCAGGCTCGACAGGACGGATTTGGGTTGTCCGCTGGCGCAATTTTGTGGAGATATGATCTCAGCTTGAGCCCTGACCTACTGAGGCTACCATGCCCCTCTGCCTTAGCTCCTGAGCGATATATAACTAACATTCATATGATCGTCAGAATCACATTCCATAGCCCACTCAGGGTAGCCCTTGTCATTACCAGCATCTAATCTTATTCTGAAAGATCTTCAAACTAAATAATCAATAACGTCTTGTGTTATAAACTTTATTTTTCCGTACATGCTGTGTTTCTGGTGGGCCAGGTTGGCGATGGGTTCTCTCTCACCGCTGTTCTAGTGGCTTGGCATATGGGCAGTTTTACGTACCACCAGTTTTCAAAGGGTTAAGGGGACTGGTCATAAATATTATTTTTATTATTTTATAAATATTTGAGGCATTGTGGTGAAATCAGGCACTCGTCAAAATAATCAAAGTGAAGAAATGAAGAAACTAACATTTTTCCGAAGATTTGTGAATTTTTATAGAATATTCGTTTTTTGGCCCCACACTTTTCATGCCCATTGAAAACATATTTTCTGTGTTGATTTTTACTTAAAAACGTTGATTAAAGACACAAAAAAATGTAAATTTTCAGTTTCCACTGCAAGCTAAGGAAATAATTAATATTTGGCTGCCATTTTCTCACTATAATTTTTACCTCTGACACCAGGTTACCCCCACATTCTTCTTTCGCAAATATCTTGACTTTTATTTAAGATAAATGAATATTGTTTTCATCCAAAGCAAGACAAATTAACAAGCTTTAAGATGATGTCCGATAACTCTACATGCCCAAAAATTGACGAGAGGCTAATTCCACAGCGTTGTGAAACGTTATTTTTATAAATTGTTATCATTATTTTTGTATGAAAACTATAATTATTATTGTATTATAAGAATCATTATTGTTATTATTATTATTAAATATCGTTTCCAGGTGAACGATGCAGAACGTGAACGGATTGAAAGTGAGGACTGTCACCAGCAGACAACTGTGAGCTTCAAAAAGCGAGACGAGGAAGTGCAAAAGTTACAGAAGGACCTCAAGAGGGCGATCACCAAGTCCAAGTGAGTCTGCAAAAATTGTTTTGTGGGAGTGTGGTTTTTTTCTGTGGGTTTTTTTTTTCTTTAAAAAAAAACAAAAACAACCTTTCAGTGCTAAATCGTTCCCATTACATGTTTGTACAGACAAGACAAAAACCTTCGTTCAGGAGAGTTTTTCACAATACTGTGAATATTTCTTCTTACCAAGAATTATAACAAACTGCACAAGTTGCAAATACATCTAAAATATCCTCGATAAACCAGTAGGAAAAAAATGGCTGTGAACTTGTTTGGGAGAACATAAGAAAGTTATACCGTCTACACTTGTCATTATTATTATTATTATCATTTTCATTATTATCATTATTGGTACCATTATCCTTCTATTTGTGTTTTCCATGGCAGCCATTATTGTTGGGTGCTTGCTGGACACCAATGGAAGATTCTTTTTCTTTCCTTTCCCCTCTGTTGTTTCTGTCTACTGTCTGTCTGTCTTGCTTTTTCCCTGCACACTAAATTTTAATGACTCTTATCGTATGCATGTGCTCTCTCCTTTTCCGAAACAAGCAAAACAATATCTAGAAGTTGTGTGTGTTATCTTCTATTATGCTTTCTTCTAATTTAATCTGCATTTCTTGTCTTCCTCTGTTTACAGACCGTACTTTGAAATGAAGGCAAAGTTCAATCAAGTCATGGAGGTAAAGTCTGAGTCTTTATACTGGTGTCGGAAGTTTTTACCTCATTTGCCCCCTAAAAAAAGATCCCATCAAAAACATATCGCTACCTCAGTGCTTTCCTGTCTTATCTCCATTTTTTTTTTTACATCGAAAATACGACTTCTTTTTAAGCTCGCTCTTTGTTATGAACTGTTTTCACTATTTAAAAAATGGAGATATGACAAGAAAGCACTGAGGTCTCAATATTGTGGCATAGGAAAACCAAAGACTAATCCAAATAATGTCTTTCTGATATAATTGTGTTTTCTGAATAATATGTATCTTTTGCAGAGTTTCACACTTTTAATTTTCTATTTTTAAATACTTTTTAACAAATTAGTTTTGAAGAAAGCACACCCCACTTAAGACAACACTGAGGAAATGATGTCAAAGTTTTATTTTGTAAAAAAAGAAAGAAAAATTATCTGATGTTCCCCATTTCACTAAATTGGTCATTAAATCAAAACAAGTGAACTTATTTTGATAATTCTTCATCCAATGAATGTAATCCCGATAAAAGAGACCAGTTTTCAAGCCGAAAAATAATTAAATGTCGATGTCGTAAATGAATGTGTCCGAGCGACTCACCGACACAGCAGTTTCGACACAAGCCACTGGGAGCGGCTTACCATCATAATTATCATCATCGTCATCATCTTTCCTTTCTACAGGATCACAAATGACTTGCCTTCCCTTTCTCATTATCATCATCATCATCACCATCACCATCATCTTTCCTTTCTACAGGATCACAAACAACTTGCCTTCCCTTTCTCATTATCATCATCATCATCATCACCACCATCACCATCATCTTTCCTTTCTACAGGATCACAAACAACTTGCCTTCCCTTTCTCATCATCACCATCATCTTTCCTTTCTACAGGATCACAAACAACTTGCCTTCCCTTTCTCATTATCATCATCATCATCACCATCACCATCACCATCATCTTTCCTTTCTACAGGATCACAAACAACTTGCCTTCCCTTTCTCATTATCATCATCATCATCATCACCACCATCACCATCATCTTTCCTTTCTACAGGATCACAAACAACTTGCCTTCCCTTTCTTATTATCATCATCATCATCATCATCACCACCATCACCATCATCTTTCCTTTCTACAGGATCACAAACAACTTGCCTTCCCTTTCTTATTATCATCATCATCATCATCATCACCACCATCACCATCATCTTTCCTTTCTACAGGATCACAAACAACTTGCCTTCCCTTTATCATCATCATCATCATCATCACAATTCGAATGGAGTTATTTGGACGAGTGGAGGTGCCACTAAGCATATTGACAATGGAGCCGAAAAAGAGCCTCGCTCTCGCTCGAAGATTTCTTCGTGAAGTCCGTCAGGCCCATTAAGGAAACAAAAAAATCATCATCATCATCGTCATCTTCTTCTTTCCATTCTACAGGATCACAAATGACTTGCCTTTCCTTTCTCATCATATCGTCGTCATCATCATCATCATCATCATTATCATCATCATCATCATCATCATCATCAGTATCATCATCATCATCACCATCATCGTTCCTTTCTACGGGTTCACAAACGACTTGCCTCTCCTTTTTCATCATCATCATCATCATCATCTCTCCTCCCTACAGGATCACAAACGGAGCGTCAGTCGGCTGGAGGACGACGTGGGCTCGGCCAAGGCCCTGTACTCTCAGGCCCTGCGCAGCCTGGAGGCCATCAGCGACGACATCCACCGACAGCGGCTGGAACGACAGCAGCAGCTGCAGCTGGGGGTCAGAGGTGCTGGGGTCGGGGCAGAGGCCCCCTCGCCTCCACACACGTGGGAGAAAGGTCGGTCGGGTGCTCTATGTTGCCTGTGCAAGGGAGGGATTAAAATAATTATAAAAATAATAAGAATAATAATAATAGATTGGATTTATATAATGATAAAATAGCAATGATAATAATAATAGTTTGGATTTATATAACAGTAATAATAATAATAATGATAATAGTAGATTGTATTTACAAATAGAGCTCTATCCCGCACAAGAATGACTTCTGAGCTCTATAATAATAAAAATAATATTAATAATGATAATAATAATAATAAAACTGTCAAAATAGTGTAAGATGGCCACGTATTGTTCAAGGAGTAAAGTGCTGGGCTGTCTTAGACAGGTGGCCATCTTACTCAGTGTCGGTGTAATGCTATATGATCTAGAGCTTAATGATGCACTCTCCCTCCACTGATTTGGTACATTTCTTGGAAAAGGGGTTACCACATTGTACTTAATGTTTGTTTAAATACAGTAGAAGAACCTGTCCAAGATCACCACCTATTGTCAAGGGGGAGAAATACAAAGGGAGAAGCGGGAAGTGGCCCCTTGTATGGGTGATTGTCTTGGGCAGGTGGTCATTAGAGCAGGTTTGTGGGTGGTTGGCAGGTGCTCCAGTGTGGTTTGCTTCTTCTTTCCTATCAAACATCTATTGTCTCTATCTCCCCTCCTTCTTTTTTGTGTTTGTTACTCTCTTGTAACACCTCTAATCTTCGGCACTTATAATATGACTTTATTGTGTTGCAACTGCCATAAAACACTTACTAAAACAAGAGCAGGTTTGACTGGACGTGATGTTTTCTGTTTCGCAGGCGCCAATATAGACGGGAGTGCGGAAATGTGTGTCTACGACAGTGGCGAGGAGGACAGTGAAGGCCCCCTCAATAGCAGTGTCGGCTCCAGTGACAGGGGGAGGACAGGGATGGAAATGAACAGCAGGTATGAAGGATGTCTTGCACTGTGTGTTAGTGCTGGGCGGGAATCAATTCGATGCATCGATACCCCGATACCTTCTTGGTATACCCCGATACCTTCTTGGTATACCCCGATACCTTCTTGGTATCGACCTTCTTGGTATCGGTATCGAATCGATTCGTTTGAAAAGGATCGATACATGAGGACTAGCTATTCCCAGGCAATTCACTGATTCAAGGGATGATACTTTTGTTGTTTTCAAGTCCAATGGAAACATCAGGTTCAAAAAAGAAACGCGCTCTTGGCCTATAAATCAACATGGCATCAAGAAAGACTAGTATTGAGTGGGAACATTTTGAAAAGGATAATCCTTCCCAGGTTAAGCGTTTATTAGGTAAAAAAAACATTTTCATTCTCAGGTTAATGTGTTGGTTTTGGGTGTGTATTGGTAAATAAGTTTTTTTTTGGATTGATCAAGTTCAAGTAGGCCTACCCAAGACGGAATAAGACTTGGGGCCTACTAGGGTATCGGTATCGAATCGATTCCTTGAAAAAGTATCACGTATCGCATCGATTCCTAAATAGTGGTATCGTCCCAGCACTACTGTGTGCGTCTCTGCATGTGGAATGTTTTATACTGTGTGTCTGTCTTCATTAGTTTTTTTAGTTTTAAGAAGGTTTTACGGCGCTCGCAACTGCGTAAGGTCATTTGATCGTCAAGGGGTGGATGTCAACAGAGAAGTCCAAACGGGGACTCTGGTTTACTCTGCTCACCTCTCTAGCCTCAACAGCACAAAGTCTGCTTTGACTATCAAGGCACCCCGGAAATAGCAGTTCACAATAGAGTGACGAACATACTAAAGAAGTAGAGTGAAAATGACGATAGTAAGGATGAGGAAACAAAAAAGCTGCAGTTCCACCTTTGTTGTTCCGGCACAGTGTGAGTATGACATTGATGAATCAGCCTATTTATAACTCTACTGTGCACAAAAACATGTTAATATCCCCCCTTTGTGAATGGCCTAAAGACATGTGTCTTTATGTGGGATGTCTTCTGCTGTGTGTGTCTCTGTGTGTGGGATGTCTTGTTCTGTGTGTGTCTCTGTATGTGGGATGTCATCCACAGTGTGTCTCTTATGTAGGATGTCTTGTACTGTGTGTCTCTATATGTAGGATGTCATGCACTCTGTGTCTCTATATGTGGGATGTCTTGTTCTATGTGTCTCTGTATGTAGGATGGCATGTGTCTCTGTATGTGGGATGTCATCCACAGTGTATTTCTGTGTAGGATGTCATCCACAGTGTGTCTCTGTATGTAGGATGTCATTTTCTATGTGTCTCCTATGTAGGATGTCTTGTACTGTGTTTCTGTATGTAGGATGTCTTGTACTGTGTGTCTCTGTATGTAGGATGTCATGCACTCTGTGTCTCTATATGTGGGATGTCTTGTTCTATGTGTCTCTGTATGTAGGATGGCATGTGTCTCTGTATGTGGGATGTCATCCACAGTGTATTTCTATGTAGGATGTCATCCACAGTGTGTCTCTGTATGTAGGATGTCATTTTCTATGTGTCTCCTATGTAGGATGTCTTGTACTGTGTTTCTGTATGTAGGATGTCTTGTACTGTGTTTCTCTGTATGTAGGATGTCTTGTTCTGTGTGTCTCTGTATGTAGGATGTCATCCACAGTGTGTCTCTGTATGTAGGATGTCATCCATAGTGTGTTTCTGTATGCAGGATGTCTTGTACTGTGTGCCTCTGTATGTGGGATGTCATGTGTCTCTCTTGTAGGATGTCATCCACAGTGTGTCTCTGTATGTAGGATGTCATCCATAGTGTGTCTCTGTATGTAGGATGTCGTCCACTGTGTGTGTCTGTAGGCCTATCGACTGCTCAGTGGAAGACTGTCAGTGGGTGGTTGGCGGATGTTCTGGTGTGGCTTTCTTCTACAGTCTTATCAAACATCTATCGTCTTTATTTCTTCTCCTTCTTTTTTGTGTTTGTTACTCTTTTGTAACCCCTCTAATTTTCGGCCCTTATATAACCTTATTGTGTTGCAAGTGCCGTAAAACTTTTATGAAAGCTAAAACTAAAGAAGACTGTCATACATCACTTTTCAAAATGGCATATGGCGGAGTCTTACACTAAGCAGTTGGTATGTGGGATGTCTTGCACTATACTATGTGTTTCTACACAGGTTAGGATATGAGAGCTAGTCTAATGAATAGGCTATCCCCCGGGGCAGTGCCACTGACTCTAGTGTCTTTAGGCCATTCCCAAAGGGGGGACATTTCTCGTTCAAGCATTGTAGAATTGTAAATGGGCTGATTCATGTCACGCTCATAACTGTGCCTGATCTACAACAGGGAACTGCTGCTTTTTCTTTCCTGATCCTCACTATTGTCATATTCCTCTACTTCTTTTGTATGTTTGTCACTCTCTTGTGACCTGCTATTTCTGGGGTGCCTTGATAGTCGAAGCAGGCCTTGTGCTGTTGAAGCTAGAGAGGTGAGCAGTCTAAGTCTGATTCCCTGTAAAGACTTCTCTGTTGACACCCACCCCTTCGACTTGCCTGTCCGTGTGGGCACTGATTTTGTTGCGGAGGCTCTGCGTTGGTTCGTTGCAGGCAGACGCATGGACTTTTCGAATGAGATGGCAGTCAAGGCATCAGCTCTATGCCTTAGTGGTAAAATATGGGTTGTTGAAGTCCTGGTGTTCTAGGTGGGTCGACGTGTTCTGCAGCTGTCGTCTCGGTTTGTCGGTTGGAAAACTGACGTCCCTCGGCAACAGCTGGCGGGAGCACCATCTTGCAGGCTGGTCGTTCGCTCCCACACCCACCCCTTGGCGCTCATATGACCTTATGCAGTTGTGAGCGCCGTAAAACCCTCTACTATAAAAAAATATATATGTGAGGCAGCGTGGTGGAATCAGGCTCTTGTCAAAATAATCAAAGTGAAAGAAACATTCATTTTTCCGCAGGTTTGTGAATTTTTATCAAATTTTTGTTTTTTGGCTCAACACCTTTCATGCCCATTAAAGAACTCATTTCTGTGTGGATTTTTCTGAAAAGCATTGATGAAAGGCACAAAAATGTAAATTTTCAGTTACCACGGACTCTTAAGCTAAGTAAGTAACTAATCTTTGGCAGCCATTTTCTCACTAATTTTACCTCTGAAAACAGGTGACCCCCACCTCCTTCTTTTTCAAATATCTCGACTTGTATTCAAGATAAATGTATATTGTTTTCATCCAAATAAATACAAGTGAATAAGCTTTAAGATGATATTAATAACTGTACATGCCCAAAAATTGACAAGAGCCTGATTCCACCACGCTGCCTCACATATATAACGAATAGGCTGGATTATAGGATGTATGTGATGTTGCTTGTAATAATAACTGAAAATGTTGTACAACCTCATTAACATAATTTAAATTATTTAGAAGGCGGGCTACTTTGACCCTACCTGTCGAGCCCAGTCCAGATTGAATTTGATACAACATCCAAGGAGAAAGACGGAAATACTGAGTAAATTAAACTCTCGTGATTTATTCAAACAGGTTCCACCTTTGTGTACATCAGGTGGCTTGTTTTAAAATGATTTGTAAAAACAAGGCTTCACTTATGTTTTCATCACGACTTTTACTTTTGTCATAGCTAGCTTGTTTTGTAATGGATTTATAAGAACAGGTTTCATGTCTGTCGACGTCACCACCTTTTCTTTAGTATTAGCTAGCTTGTTTTTAAGTGGAATTATAAAAACAGGTTTTGTTTATGGCTTGATTGATTGCCTACTTTCTTTTTCGTGTTTCAGAAGCGAAGGCAAGGGTATTGTGCGCCATGAGTTGCCGTACCGCAAGAGAACATCTGTTTCAGACCTGTCTGGCGGCCACTTCCGTTCTGACCCGCTCAACGTAGTTTTATTTAAGACCTCAACCCCTGACGTCCCAGCTTCGAAGAGCCCACCCGGCGAGACGTCTTCCAGCTTCCAGCCTCCGTCCATCATTCATACAGATCGTACGAGACGCCCAAGTTATCAGTCAGCCATCGATGCCTCACAAGAGGCGGAACAGGCTGGAAGTTTCACACTGTCTCATGATGACAGTAGTGGGAAAGGTTTACAGCGCACAGACGCAGACAGCACGCTCACTCAGACACCAAACCCAGAATTTGTATCAACGTCACTTCCGTCAAGATTCTCCGCAGCTGCTGCTTCCTGTCAGCAAGGCCCAGACGTAGCATCGACTCTGTTAAGTTCTTCTAAGGGTTCACCCCACGGTGACTTTGAACTGAGCGGCGAGACCAGCTTAAGTAGAGCTCAGGAGTGGGTGAACAAGTCACCGATACCACAGCAGCGAAGGTTTGTCAAGTCCAAAAGTCTCATCGGCTCCTCTTCCAGCCCTGGGATGACTGTGGAGTCACCGATAGACATGGACTTGTCGGCGACCATCTCTGCGGAACTGATGCGGGGCGCTGTGGGCTGTGACGGGACGCCGGCCCCAGGTGTCCCCACCCAGGTGGTGCTGACCTCATCCTCGTCATCTGTCTCTCCCCAGCAACGCACATCCCCTGTGAACATCTCCATTTCCTCAATGCCCGGCGACAAAGTACAGCTGGCTTCCCCCCACCTCCCCTCCCAGGGAAGCACTCCAGAACGCAGCTCGCCGCTATCAGGAGGTTCCCCTTCCTTACACCGCAAGTCGCCAAAGCTACAAGGGCTAATCTTGCGAGTGGATGCCGGTGGATTCTCTTCTTCCTCCTCCCCAGCCCCCTCTTCCTCTCACGTGGCGGCCACGGTCTGCGACAAACCAGCCCCATCTGGGCCTCCTCATTTAGACCCAGCCCAAAAACCAAAAGTGGTCATCTCCACGCAGCACCCTTCCCTAGGTGTCTTCACAGAAAAGCAGGCAGGGCCGGCTCCCTCCTCCTCTTCTCACCAACAGCTGTCTCAGGATTCCTGCTCCTTGTCTTATCCTCAGAGAAATCCTGCTGCTCTTGTAGGTTATCCACCCGCGTCCGTAGCACCCCTCTCCTCCTCCTCCTCCATCCCAACCTCCTGCCCAAAACCTCCTACCTCCCTGATCACCAAACTCAAAAACTCCACCACCTCTCGTATTTCCTCCTACGACTCGAAGACGGCCCCGTCTACACTGAGCACGTCCTACCGCCTCCCTTCCACTTCCAGACAGAAGCTGTCTCCCCTGGCCCAGCCCCCCACCACCCAGCCCTCCCCCTCTCGTGCGCCCAACTCCCCGGGTCATTTCTCCACGTCCATCGGCTTCCGGCACCCGCTGAAGTCCCCCACCCCTCCGTCTCCATCAGCAGACAGATTCTCCTTGACAGGTCGCAGCGATTCTCTGTCGGCCTCAAGTGGGCACAAGGCTGCCCTGCTCAAAGTTCCCTCAGAGAACAGCTCCGACACAGAGAGTATTGCCAGTACAGGACCCATGCTGGATGATGATCAGGTATCAGAACCGTTGTCATCTATTTCCTTTCACTCTTATTTATTTTTCCCCAGTTTAACTTCTGCTTTCTTTTTCAAATTTCAGTTGGAAGATTAACGATGTCCATTCCACTGTTTTTGCCCCACCCAATCCGTTTTCAATGGAATTTGTCTTTTATGGTCTATGAGTAAGATTCTTTCTTGATCCCATCTTTCAGAACTGTCAGCCTTTCAAAAGGAGAATAAAAGAAAATTATACAAGTGTGCCATATAGCATGAGTCATACAGTAACGTCCATGTAAAGACAAATTTCTGTCAAAGATCAGCTGTGAAACCAAATAGACGTCTGTTCCACAACTGTCTGACTGACTGATCTGTCCCCAACATACCAACAACTCCATATGCCACATGGTGCCCAAAAATTAAATTGAAAGCTTGATTCGAGTGTTTTGTGACACATGTAGATAATAAAAGTCCGTAGAACTTGCTATTGAGTTAATTGAGCGGGAATATGTGCTAAGGGAAGGCTTTGATTTATTTTCTTTATTTTTTGGATTGGAGATGTCTGAAGTTTTTCGTTTTCTCTCCTCCTACAGGTGGAGTTCCTCACCCTGGACTTCAATGAACAAAGCATAGCTTGTGACACCAGTGGCGACCCTGAGGAGCCAGACTACGAGCCCATGAACACCGGCGCCCTGCGGCGCGGGAACTGGGCGCGTATGTCTTTGCCGCCGAGGCTTAGCTACCTGGAAGGTTTCCTGGAGCGCACGCGCCATTTGTCAGGCGGGGGAGTGGGCGTGTCTCCGGAAGATGAGGAAGGCAGCGGAGTTGCAGAAGACGGCTGCCGTGGCAACCAGGAAGAGGACTCTCGCTCAAGTGTCGTCGACAGTGGGGGCGACTTTCAGGATAAACTTAACGATTTCCAGGACGATGAGACGGAGGAATGTGAGGTGATTGAGGAAGGTTATCAGGCAGGAGATGATGATGGTATTGTGGATGCCGGTGACGAGACTCTTGTATCGCCCGATGAGGATTGTGTGGGCAACAGCAGTACGAGGATGGTCATTTCTAGTGTCAAATCAAGAGAAGGATCAGCTGATATTGACGTGGAAGTGGACATACAAATCTGTCTGGATGTGGCAAATGAAAATATAGTCTCCCAAGAGGAGAACGGACAAGCTGAGGAAGAAAATGATCTGAGAGCGGAAACCGACGCAGACGGAACGATCCACGTTGTGGAAGGTTCTACCGTGATAGGAGGGGAGGATGAAGACTGTTCTGAGGAGAATGTGGAATTGTTTGTGTGAGCGAATAGTAAGTTGTCTCGATGTTAGTAGGTCCTTCCTTCTCTGTCTATCAAAAGGAGAACATTTTTAGGGCATTCTTTGTAGTGTGTAAATTTTGGTTCTCTCACAACAGTTCTTTATCATTTTTTTTTTCGGTGCATTTCTTTGTTTTTTTTCTTCCTTCCTCATCTTTTATGTCTCATACCTGTAAGATCATCTACTTTTGTCTTTGTCTGGTTCAACTATTTATCTTCTTTCTTCTCATCTTTGTTCTTTGTTTGTACAAGCTGGGTATCCTTGTCAGTGTGCCTGTCTGTGTGGAAGACTGTTTCTGTTGGACAAGGTTAAAAGTATTATTTTTTTTTGTAAGTGGAAGTTAAACTTTCTATTAGACACAATAACAGAGTATTATTTTCTCAAGTGAAAATGCAGTTTGAGTTTCTGCCAGACTCAATTGGTCGCTTTTAAGAACAAGGGGGCTATCCCGAAAAATGCTGTTTTGAGAAAATCGAAGGTAAAGTTTCTGCCCCTTGTTTAGTTTCATTAAAAAGCGAGGGCAGTTTTCTCTATAACCAAACAAATATACACATCAATGAAACCGAACTTCTCCTATAGGTAGGGCAATGCCCATTTTTTGTGTTGGTCTAGATTTCTGAAAACCCCCTAAATCTTGGTTAGCCCCCTTGTCCTTAAAAGCGACCAATTTTAATAGTGTATTTCTCTGTCCCCTGTCAGGACTCCCAGGGGGGGGTGAAATTGAAACGAATTTCACTGAGGTTCAAAATGTGTTATTATCATATAGGGGCTTTTTTTTTTTCCTTTAATATAGGGGGTTATTCTAAATGTTGATATATATGCGCACTGCTTCTTGCTCTTGCAGCTTTGAAAGCTTTCCTTGGAACTGTGGAGTGAAATTTCTAAGTCTTTTTTTTTTTTTTACCCATCCTGTGATCTTTAAGAGAAATATTTTTGGGAGTATATTATATATCTATACATGTGTTCCAGTTTGACTTAGACTTAGTAAATGTTTGTAGTATTTCGTAGTGGTGGGCGATAATCGATACCGGTACTCGGTACTTGTTGAGAACGACTCCTTTCATTAGTACTTATTTTTGTCACTTAGTTGACACTAATCGATACTCATGTTTTGAAATATGGGAATTTTTTATTTTTTTTACGAAAAAGCGATGAATATGCTGCTGACAGAAAATCTAATTATATAAATACATGCAACTGATTTTCATAGTGGAAGTAAAATTGAAAAGAAAAAGAAAATAATGAAGCCCCCACCCCTACCAAAGACAAACAAAAGCCGATACAAAAACAGAAAAAAAAGTTTCAAAATAACAAAAAAGAAAAGAAAAAGCAAAAACCAGCAATAGATATACAGCTCAGGCTTATGCATGCAGGCCAACTATTGCATTTCATGGCCTTTTTTCTTGTGGTCAAGAGTAATTGACATTATTACAGTAAGAAACTTTTGTTGCATCCCCCTTGTTGACTCGTAGTAAGTACCGAGTATGAGCTTTCTTAGTTCATAAAGTATTTATCGATATTGGGCTTTCTTAGTTTATAAAGTACTTGCAATATTGGGCTTTCTTAATCAATAAAGTACTCGATATTGGCCTGTATCGACTAGTGCCCACCCTTAGTATTTCCAGGTAGTGAACCGGACTGAAAGCATCATGGCCAGCAAGCTGTTCAACTGCTCTAAGCCCAAAAAAACAAAATTTTTCAGGAGAGAGAAATAAAAACAAACTGTTTCATTACCCTTTTAATTATTATACCTACATTGTGTAGGGGGGGGGGGGGCTTTTTTCAACATTTAGAATTTGAATTTCGAGACAAGATATTTCTCGAGCACCGCTGATTGCAAAACTGCAATTTTCAAAATTTTTACAATTTTGTGCTTAGTGCCTCTGTACAGCTGGCTGACAATCTATAGTAGATAATCCATATTGACTTAAGCTTAGTAAACGTATGTACTAGTGGTACATGTATTTCAAGGCAGTTTGGTGGACATAAATGGTTGATGTTGTTCTGTTTTTAGTTTTACTTCTTAATCTTACTGCAGTAGAAGAAATATATTTATCTAATAAAGTAGGATGCCTCCTTGTTTCTATCAGTTTTTATAGCATAAAGTTAGAAATTTGTCTAGTTTGTGTAGCCGAAAAATTGACCAAAAAGAGATGGTGATGCTGACCGGTCCGAGATAATGAAGTTGATTCCAGCTCTGGGGGAGAAATAATTAAACACGCTTTGCCTGATTATTTCACTTTTAGAGTCCACAGCACGCTTTGCCTGATTATTTCAGTTTTAGAGTCCACGTGAGCTTATGGCTGTCACTGTGTCTCGACTGCATGGTGAGACTCCGCCATACGCTGTTGTGAAAAATAGCGTATGATGGAGTGCTACACCAACTGGTTAATCTGTTTCACAAGAATTTGCACAGTTCTGAAAATACTTTTTTTATTACCTCTGTCGTCGATGAAAAATAAGGTGCAGCAAGTTGAATAAACAGATTACATTGTACTTTAACTTCTAAATCTTTAAAAGGTATGTTACACTTTAATGAACAACTTGTACATCTTTGAAAGATACATTACAGCCTCTGCAAAATCAAAAGCCTCTTGAAAGAGGACATTATATCCCTAGACTGAGTTACAGAGATTTGAGAGATCAAAGTGATTTACAATATTGCTTGAAGTGAAGCATACTGAACACTTGCAGAGTAGATTCTAGTGTTTGTTTATCTATGATTTAATTGGGCAGGAAGGCGACAAGCTGCTGCAATTATTCTCAATGTTTTACACCCCACTGACACTGATTGCTATAACTGTGGTGTAGCAATAATGCGCTTTGCTTTCGCATGCAAGAAACTTGAGAGTTCGATTCCTCAGTGGAGAGAAATTTTTACCGAGTTCCGCGGTCTTTTTGCTGGGATGTTGTAACCCTCTCAGTAGTCTCAGCACAGGCCAATTGGCCCTGAATGATCTAAACTGTGTCGAAAGGGGCATAAAAATCCCTACATTAGAAAAGAATGATTTTTGTTCTGATACTATTAACACTTTGCCATCACAAGGCTCATATAGTAAAAACTTTTGCCTTCAAAAGCAAAGGCATTTTGGGGGAAATCCAAAGGGACTGGGTTGTAAAAATCACCGATCGGCGAGATGAGACGGCAAAGTGTAGTAGGTGGGCTGAAGTTCGTGAACTCTGCCTGTCAGGGTCAACCCGCGCTGAACGGGGTGGGGAAGCCCAGCTGATGATTATGATAGACATTCATGAACTCTGCCTGTCAGGGCCAACCCGCGCTGAACGGGGTGGGGAAGCCCAGCTGATGATTATGATAGACATTCATGAACTCTGCCTGTCAGGGCCAACCCGCGCTGAACGGGGTGGGGAAGCCCAGCTGATGATTATGATAGACATTCATGAACTCTGCCTGTCAGGGCCAACCCGCGCTGAACGGGGTGGGGTAGCCCAGCTGATGATTATGATAGACATTCATGAACTCTGCCTGTCAGGGCCAACCCGCGCTGAACGGGGTGGGGAAGCCCAGCTGATGATTATGATAGACATTCATGAACTCTGCCTGTCAGAGCCAACCCGCACTGAACGGGGTGGGGAAGCCCAGCTGATGATTATGATAGACATTCATGAACTCTGCCTGTCAGGGCCAACCCGCGCTGAACGGGGTGGGGAAGCCCAGCTGATGATTATGATAGACATTCATGAACTCTGCCTGTCAGGGCCAACCCGCGCTGAACGGGGTGGGGTAGCCCAGCTGATGATTATGATAGACATTCATGAACTCTGCCTGTCAGGGCCAACCCGCGCTGAATGGGGTGGGGAAGCCCAGCTGATGATTATGATAGACAGACAGAGATATTTGATTAAGAAAAATAAACTTCCTCGGATAGGAATCGAACTCGTGTCTTGAGTGTGCTACAGTAAAAGCCTTATTGCTAAACACTAATGCTAGTAATCTGTAGTGTGTTGGCACTGAAAATAACTTATTGTTTTATAGCCTTAATATATATTTTGTTTGGTAGCCTATAAATTAATCAAAAATGTCTCGTGGGCAATATCTTGATGGAGCAAGTTCAAAACGGGAGGTTTGGTACTGGTAGTGGTAGCTTTGTGAATCAAAAAATATCTCATGAACAAGATATTGACAAGAGAAAGGTCAAAACAATCTACAGTTGACTCTTTTAAGTTATTGTGCCAATACTTTGAAGGTAGGGAAGTCACCTTTTTTTTTTTTTTTACTGGATTTGTTTATTAGAGTTGTTGTTTTTTTTAAGGGGGAGTTATTGATTTTTTCTCATATAGTTTTTTGCCATGTATTGCACTAGTTTTTTTTTGTTTTTTGTTTTTTCTCATGTTTTTATCTTCCATAGAAGTAAAGGAAGTCCATCAAGCTACTTAATTTTTGCACTTGCTTTCAAGTACTGGTTGAAATTACCAGTACTGTGTTATATTTATAAAGTGGGAAAGGCTGAGTCAGTGCTGTGGAAGACTTAACTTTGAACATTTCAGATATTAATCCTTGCAAAGGAATAGGATCAGTCCAATTTCAGTTTTCCGAATATATGCTTTTGCCACTTCTTTGATTTTTTTATATTTGTGTTTTCATATTTTGGGTTTTTTGGTGTCCCCGGTGTCAACAGATAACCCACGTTGAAGAAAAATGGTAGTATATACCATGTATAGATTTCATAGGTAAAAGAACTTTTGGGGGCGGTCAGATAACATTGACGGGAACATGATAATAAATAGTATTTGTTGTAGGCACAAATTACGAGTCAACGGCAAGCTCTATGTTTTACAATACGATGTACATGTATATTATTACCTCAGTAGACCTGATAGCATTGTGAAACAATCTCAACTTCCTGGGAAGTATACAGTACAAGCCACCATTTTGTACCAACATGCTGATCAGATGTTTCTCTCTCTATGGATAGATAGTTACCCATTCCCGCCCGGGAGGAGTGTGAAACTTTTCTCTAAAGTGCCCTTCCCAAGGACCCAGTGTCGAGCTAAATATGATAGTGAAAAGTGATTTCTCATATATCCCTTGGGGATGGGAATGTGCATTATGTGTTATGACACGGTGGAATCAGGCGCTCATCACTTTTTGGGCATATGGAGTTTTTGGTATCATCGTAAAGGTTTCTGAAAAGATACCCATTTATGATTTATTGTGAATAGAAGTTGAGATATTTGCTATTGAAGGAAGTTGGGGTTGCTTGGTTTCAGAGGTAAAATTAGCAAGAAAAGGGACACAAAACTTTTGTGACTTCCAAAGCTCGAGTGTCCTTGGAAACTGCAAATTTACTTTTTGTGTGTGTGTGTGTGTGTGTGTGTTTCATCAACGTTTTTCAGTAAAATTCACACAGAAATGTGTTTTTAAATGTAAGTAAAAGTTGTTGGGCGAAAAAAAAAAAGAAATCAATAAAAATTGCCCAACAGATGGAAAAAATCTGGTGTCTTCAATATCGTTATTTTTAGGAGCGCCTGATTTCACAGCGTTATGACACATTCATAACATGTTGTGAGGGAGGGGGAGAGAAGTACTAGTAAATCAATGAGTTTGGTAGTTGTTGGGTATATTTTTTATAGGAATATCTCAAGAGGCATTCCAGGGAAGTTAGATCTGCTATTTTTGGTGACCCATTTGTGCACGCACAGCATATCCAGTAGTGATCCGTTCACTCCTTTTGTCATTGTAAGTTTTTTTTATTTGACTGGTATTTTAAACCTCCAAGTTCAATGGCCAATTGAATCAGCCATAAGTTCAGTTTGTTTATCATTATGACTTTTTTTTTTTTTTTTTTTTAGATCATGAAACTTTACATCTCCTTGCAGATTAGCTGTACTTCCTATGTTGTACATTCTGCTTTTTGAAAATGTTTAGGCCTGTACTTGCTTCGTTTGCCTGTTCTCAAGCATTTAACAACATAATGTAGTGACATCATATAATTCCCCTTGACACCGCAGCCTATTTATCAGGTTAATATTATCATTTTTGGATTCTTTCTTATTGCTCTTGGGATTTTTGCTGATGTTTTTGGCTACTGTGCATCAAGCTTTGCAATTCGTGTTTCAAAAACTGAGAATCAAAATGTTTAAGCGTATATTTGAGGATTTTTTTCTGTACTTCACAGAACATTGCTGTGATTTGTCTCCCATCGTTGTAAAACATATACTTTTTCCTTCCACCCCCTTTAAAAAAGCAAACAACCCAAACCTTGTTGAAATACAGGGAAATGTGTAGGGCTATTTATTACCATAATATTCGAGGATGAGAGAGAAAAAAATGTGCAAATCATACGTCCATTGCTGTCTTCTTCTGTCTTCCGTTCTTGCTTTTTATGTGCTCTATATAGCCATTATCGCGTCGATGTGCTTCTCTTGTCCTTGGCGATGGGCAGGTCCACGTCTGCATTACCTTTTGAATCATGAAGTAGTCAGGAGTGCCAACACTCTACTTTACACGTGCCAATTGTTACAGATAGCCTACAGCAATGGTTTATTTGGGCACTCATATTTATTCATGCTGTTCTCTGTTGAATCGTACTTAATAAAACTTTCAGCTCACACATATCTACTGGGGTCTGATGTAGCAATAAGGCACTTTGCTGTCGCATGATGGAGACCTGAGTTCTATTCTCAAGTAGGGCGAATTTTTATCGAGTATCATTGTCTTTCTGCTGGAATGTTGTATCCGTCTCAGTCTGGGTGGGCCATGACAGTCAGAGTCGGAAGCCCACCTCTTAAATTATCTTAATTTTGTCAATGGGGACCTAAAAACGCTGTCTTCATGTAAAAATTCACCACAAAGCCTCACATATTATAATCTTGGTCTTTTCGCAAAATTCTTACTGGGTTTTTTAAATTAGTAGTACCCTGAAGTGTAGCCAAATTCCTTTTTACATTACCTTTTCTTTTTTTTCTTTGCTTGATTCCCAAGCAACAGAGGGTAAAAATATCGTCTGTGATGTGATATTTTTGTTGATTAAAGAATATTGAATTTATTAAGCAGATAATTATAAATAGAAGGCCTCATTCTGTTGCTACACTATGCTTCAAGCTCATGTTATTAGTCTGTGCATGCAGTGACCCACTGAGAATAAATTTGCTTAATTATTATAATTTATACATCATCAATGCTCTCTGTTAAGTAAATTTATCATCCTAATTCATTTTGTTCCTTGATGTGGTTGGACCTATATTATTATTTATAACCTTGCTTGAAGTTGAAGTGAACACAAAAGTCTAGTCACTGGAAATTTATTGTGATAACGAAATTGTATTTTCAACAGTCAACAAGTTTAAAGTGTTTACAATCTTATTTTTGTGTTTCAGTTCAGCCAGTCCAAAATAACCACAATTTTGTTTTTGATTTTGTGTTACTCACCCTCTCTGTTTCCGTTCTTACCATGGACATCGGTAGCCTATGTTTTAGTATGATAGTCTAGCATGCACATAGTGAACACAATAGTGAAACGTGGGCATGATAGCAAGCAGATTTCCAGGTCCTGAAGTTTTTCTTTTACATTATGTTCTTTGTGTTTAAATCACATACATAATCAATTTTATACCTGATGGCTTTCATACATTTGTGTCACGACGTGGTGAAATCAGGCGCTCGTCAATATTTGGGCATGTGGAGTTATTGGTATCATCTAAAAGCTTGTTCATTTGCCTTGTTTTCAATTATAAGAAACACCCTTCTCTCTTGAATAGAAGTCGAGATATTTACGATTGAAGGAGGTTGGGCCGCCTGGTTTCCGTAATAAAATTATCGAGAAAATAGCCGCCGAATTTCAGTAACTTTAATAACTTGTGAGTCCCCTAAAACTGAAAATTAACATATTTTTGCCTTTATTCAACGTTTTCAGTCAAATTCTCATAGAAACGTGTTTTGGTATAGACCCAAAGGTGTTGAGCCAAAAAACCAAAAATTTGATAAAAATTGCCAAACTGGCAGAAAAATTACTGTTTCTTACCCATTGTATTATTTTTACGAGCACCTGATTTCACCACAATGCCTAACCACATATAACAAAAAGATTTCCACGTCCCCCCAATTTCACTATGTACATGATAAACTAGAATACTTCTAGTACGAAGATCTCCCTGAAACTTTCAGGATTTCTCAAAAAATCATTTTGACAGACTGCTATGCAAAGCATGCGGATCGGAGTTCCCCACGTCGTATGGATACGATAGTAAAACACGACGTACGGATAGGGTTAAAGCTTGCCGGCCTGCCGCCTACAGGTTCTTGTTCAACAGTCACTCTGGGTGTGCCGGGGTCTATGGTGTAGCGGTTAGGCTCTTCACTATGGCATGTGGGAGACCCGAGTTTGATTCCAGAGGGTGGAAAAGAATTTTGGTAAGGTATCGCACTCTGTCTTTATGCTGGGATGTTGTATCCGTCTCAGCTCAGGTTGGCCCTGACAGGCAGAGTTGTAAGCCCTCCTCCTAAATGATCTAGATTGTGCTGGTGCAGGCATTAAAACACCTACATTTTTTTTTTTACCCAAAAACGCTAGCTGTGTTAAATAAAGTCAGGAGAAGACTTCTGTCAAGGATGCAGTTTTTCCATTACATATTTTTTCTTCTGTAGGATGCAGTTTTTCCGTATATTTTTTTCTTCTGTATTTCCATTATTTTCACAAAGAAGGTAGGCTATTATTCTCGGCATTTGTTTTCTTTTTGACCCCACATTATTTGTGTCTATTGATTGTCTTTTTGTTTGCAAATATAATGTTATGCAAGTCTGTAAATTTCCAGTTATTTTTACAAAACCCCAGTGGCGTCCTTGTACTACGGTGCTGTAAACTATTCAGCGTGCTTGTGTGGGGGTAGATGTAAAGAATGACCTTTTCCTCCCCCCTCCCATGTCTTCTTCAATCTTCTGGATAATCACAACCAGCTGTTACATATAGTGCTATTGACTGTAGTGTCTTTGTCTTTCGGCCATTCCCAAAGGGGGGACATGAACATGTTCTTATGCACAGTAGAGTTGTAAATGGGCTGATTAATCAATGTCATGCTCATGACTGTGCCTGAACTGCAACAGGGAACTGCTGCTTTTTCTTTCCTAATCCTTACTATTGTCATTTTTCCTCTACTTCCTTTGTATGTTTGTCACACTCTTGTGGCCCACTATTTCCGGGGTGCCTTGATAGTCGAAGCAGACTTTGTGCTGTTGAGGCTAGAGAGGTGAGCAGAGTAAACCTGATTCCCTGTATAGACCTCTCTGTTGATGTCCACCCCTTGGCACTCATACGACCTTATGCAGTTGCGAGCGCCGTAAAACCTTTACTAAAACAAGAGAGGGGGAGCAGGGTAAGCCTGATTCCCTGTAAAGACTTCACTGCTTCTCTGTTGACATACATCCACCCCTTGGCGCTCATATGACCCTATGCTGTTGCGAGCGCCATAAAACTGTACCTTTAAATTACAGCTATGGCCTGACTGACATAACCCTCCACGATGACCCCCGAATGATCAACACTAGGTCAAGCAATTCGAGGTGGAGGGAGGGAGAGGTCTAAACTTTACTTTACGCTTATTTGTAATCCCACTAGTTCATCATAAACCCTTCGTGGTGTCTGTAGCCTAGGGGTTAGGCCCTCCGACTCGTAATAGTGAGATTGCAGGTTCGGGGGTTCGAGCCTCAGGTCGGTCCGACGTTATGTCCTTGGGAAAGGCACTTTACACGAATTTTCCATTTGCCTCGGTCCTTTCAGGAGATGGACGTTAAACTCAGAGGTCCCACCTCTTAAATAACAATAGTAATAGTGTTGATAGGGGCGTTGTACCTTACCATTTCACCATTTTTTTTTTTCATAAGCTTTATGTCCTCGAGTCAAGGTATGTTACACAGACTAGCAACGCAATATATATACATGTACATTTTTTCATGTATGTCCTGTTGCTTGATCTTGTAGGACGTTTAGTTTAGTTTAGTTTCTCTGTTGGGTTTACTTCATTTCTTCACATAATTTTTCTGGCTGCATTTCTCCGCCTAGTTCTCTGGTCACGGCTGGTACTGCAATTCAAGGTGGAGAGAGGGGGAGGTCTAAACTTTACTTTACGCCTGTTTCTAATCCAACTAGTTTACCATAACCTTTGCGTGGCGTCAGTACTTAGTGGTTAGACCCCCCGACTCGTAATTGTGAGATTGCAGGTTCGGGGGTTCGAGCCTCAGGTCGGTCCGACGTTGTGTCCTTGGGAAAGGCACTTTACACGAATTTCCCATTTGCCTCGGTCCTTTCAGGAGATGGACGTTAAACTCGGAGGTCCCACCTCTTAAATAACCTAATAAGTGTTGATAGGGGTGTTAAACCTATACCATTTTTTTTTTCATGATAAACTTTGTCTTTAAGTCAAAGTATGTTACACAGACTGGCAACGCAATATATACATTTTTTTGTGTGTATGTCCTGTTGTTTGATCTTGTAGGACGTTTAGTTTAGTTTCTCAGTTGGGTTTACTTCATTTCTTCACATAATTTTTCTGGCTGCATTTCTCCGCCTAGTTCTCTGGTCACAGCTGCTACTGCTTAACTTAATGCTGATTTACAGATGCTGTTTGTTTGCTTGTTATTTTGAACTAGATCTGTTTTATTTATACATAATAATGTCAGTGAGAGAGATCTATAAGAATAGAAAACATTTTTGTTTGACTTTTTCCCTGTGTGATTTTAAAATATTCTTAATATATATATATATACACTGGTTTTATTTCAGAATTTATGAGGCTCTACTTATTTGAATGGTACCTGATTTCAAAAAATCAAAAATTTCGTTTAGTGATGATGTTGCTCAGTACCATTTTCTACAGTTTTAATGAGTAACAACTTGATCAGTTTGTTTATTTATTAATAAAGTCATGCATGTACGAGTGAATGCATCATGTACATGTATCATGTAAGTTTTGCTGCTTTGTTGTGTTAATGTCTTTTACAGTATTGGTTAAGTGGGTGGTTGGAGGGTGCTCTGGTGTGGTTTGCTTCTTCTTTCCTACCGAGCATCTATCGTCTTTATCTCCCCTCCTTCTTTGTTGTGCTTCTTATTCTCTTGTGACACCTCTAATCTACGGCACAATACAGACAGACATACACATTCACAATGAGATAGAGGAAGATTGAGGTTGAGAGATACAACTTAGAGAGAAATAGGGAGACAGTTGGGTTAGATAAAAATACAAAAGTGGTTCAAGATGTCACACCCCCCCTCCTCCTCAGTGCGTGGATTAATAATGCAGGCTAGTTGTCATGTTTTAGTTCAAACTTGACCCCCCCCCCCCCTCCCCCCCCCCCCCCCCCTTTCCAATTCCCTAAAGAGGAATAGGCAGAAGTTGAAAAAAAAATCTTAGATAACTTTCAATTCAAAAACTACAGTTTACGTAATTTCCTTTTTTTTAAGCGTAGTACTGTGTTAGCCACTAAGTTCAACCCAGAAAGTAACCTATTGCTAGACATAGATCTACCGTTTTCTTAGCCATCCTTCTGATTTGAACGGAGTGTTACACCCTTGTGCCACTGTGAGGCCCAGTACTTCCGACTTCCACTTCCACAAGGGAGGGAGTGGGGAGGGGCCGTTTTGAGTTGTGGAAGACCCAAAAAAAATGTGCTTTTTATAAGTGAGAAAAAGAAAAACCATTCGGAAGTTTTGTTCCGTGCCTGATACCAAATGAAAGAGTTGAGGTAATAAGAAACCAAAAACTAGGATGAAAACAAAAACACTTTGTAAAGGTTGAGAAGAAAATACTAAAGGTCACTGTGCGTGTTTACATTGTCAGCTCAGTAATGTAATTCTACAGTCACAAGCATCTGCCAAAAAAGCATGGATATTGTTCACACCATCAACTCTTGAAGTGTCCGTAAAGAAAGCCCAATTTTATATATTTGTGGACTCTACCCTGAGTTATGAAAACGAGATAGTATTGGTACACAAATTAAGTGCAAGATAGCTGTTTATCATCAGAAATTGCATTGGTACGTTTAGAGTTGGATAACAAAAAAATCTTATAACCAGAACAATCAGACAATCCAGAGCCCAAACTAAACAATTAAAACGAAGCCTTACCTGGTCCACGTAAAGTACATCATTGTTTGGACCTAAACATTGTTGCAAACATTGTGGTGGAAGCGAGGCTGCCACAAAACTCAAGAGAATGAGAGACTTTAATAAGAATTTGTCAACGAACACAGTGACCATAATGGAATTGATTTAAATGGAAAGAAAAGCCAAATGGAAGACATAAACAAATGCAAAGAAGATGTTATATGAAGAATTGTGAGGAAGAAAAAGTAAGAAAGCAATTTTAATTACGACGAAGCCAAGATCGAAGAGAATGAGATAATTCCTGAGATTTTAAATTGCATCATAGAAATTGAAAAGGATACATTTCATCTGGAAAGCACTTAGCAATGATAAGGAAAAAAAAGAATTCTAAGAAGTATTGTATTCCCACCGCAATATTAAGAAGCAACGACCATCAAGAGACAAGAAGACTTTAAAAAATATACTGAAGACAGAAACTAAATAGGCATATGGAGGGAATTATGTACAGAAACACCAACACTTCTTCAGAACATAATGACAATGAACCTAAACTATTTTGAACATATCAAATAGAATTATTCATCCTAGAAATGATATGTTCTAAGAGCAAAGGTAAAAGGCAAGAGAGGAAGGGGTTGGTTCAACAGAAAATGGGAGTTGTGCTCAGAAACAGGGTACGGAATTAAAATTAAAACAGTTCAGGCATGGAGAATGATAAAGAGTCAGAATGTTTGATTGCAGAAAGGCTCAAGAAGCAACGTCCATCAATTCAAAAAGCTAAACAGGGAAAGATGAAGGGACAAGTAGGCGTGAGGAGAGAGTCACAAGATAGAGGAAAGAATAGGGAGGGGGATAGGAAGGGCAATGGAGCTGGGTCTAAGCTAGTGGTAAATCACGTTCACCGTTACAGCTTCGCTGGACTGGTCAGTCTGCGCCAGTTTCGGAGAATAAGGAAACGCACTCGAGTATGTCATCTTCCTCCGTACACAACCTGTCAACAAGCTGTGGTGGCTGTAGAGACGAGGAAGGCAAGCATTCCTCCGAGCTTGAGCTCCAGGATTGGACGTCCTCTTGATCGCCGCTTCTTGGTCTACGGAATGGTCTGTTGATAAGACACTGACCTGCGAGGCCATACGACACGTGGATGACCGGTGTCCAGGTGACGCGATACGTGGAGGCTTCTACAATGTGAGTCGCACAATCATCGCGGGAGCTTTCCGGCTGTCCAGAGTCCGACTCGCTATCCCAGCTGATGGGTAGCGACAGGTGTAGATCTTCGTCATGGTGCATCGCCGGTGTCCTTGTGGAACCATCTCTACTGAAAATAGAAAAGTCACTAGGTGAGTCAGACAGTTCTGCTCCTGTATCTTTTACTTTACTTCCTGGTCCTTCAATCTGGCATGACCACCACGAGGGCATTCCGGTGGTTCTTCGTTCACCTCGCTGGAGCAGCTGCCATGCAGGGAGAGATGGAGATCTGTAGAGTGTCTTGAGTCCAGCTGGCTGCTGCTTTCTTCCCTGCAAACTACAACAAGTGGAGAAACAAGACAAGAACAGTTTACGGACACGCTTCATCGCTGGGCTTAAAACTAACCACCAGTCGTACCTTAAAAAGAAAAGACCTGCGATTGAGCTTTTGGGAGACTTTATTCCTCAATTCCTCACACTGTTTCTCTTTCTCTCTTCACTTACCAATACAAAGAGAACAAGTGGTGCAAACACTCAAACGCAAGCGCCCTAAAACACTTACCCCAAAAAAAAAACCAATCAGGAAACAAATAAACAAACAAACAAAAGAACAAACAAACAAACAAGAAACTAAATAACAAACCAATTAAACTAACAAAAAACAAAAACACTCAAACACAATTATGTCTAAATTAAACGCACTACAAAATGCACACGATCAAAACGGATGTTGAAAACTACAGGAACTTGAAAATAATCAAAACAATGCAACTTTACTCAAACTTTGTGGATTTGTCGATGCAGGAAATCTTTTTCTTCTCACGAAATAGCAATCACGTCTTGTCGAAATCAGTCACTCAAGCGGAACAATTTCCGTTACCAAGCGGCGTCATAATGTCACGTGACTGTGCTGGTTCCTAAGAGAATGTTCTTTGGCGCTGAGCAACGATTCTCAACTTGCTTTGTAATTTTTCCCCCTTTTTTTAAAGTTAGATATCTAGATCTGCCCTCTATTTTTTGCTAGAATCTAGATTGATTTATTTTCTGTTTATTTAGATTTTAAAATTATTTCTACTTATATTTTCATGTTTTTCTTTTTGTGGGTGGAAAGAGTAATCGTTTTTATGATTATCACCATGCTCACACTTATCTTCAAATTCGATTTCATGAATTCTATGTGTCTCTTTTGAATGCACCGAAATCACGAGGCTGGATATGTGTGTGTAAAATACTATCTTAAAGGATATTTTAAGATAGATGGAAAATGGAAAAGATAATGAAAATAACAATACAGTCAAACCTGTGTAAGACAGCCACCCATTGTCAAGGAGAACAGTGACCGTATAAGACAGGTGGCCGTCTTAGGCAGGACTGATCAAGATGAAGAAAACAAACCATTCCCATCTGAGGTCCTCATCGAAAGTAGTCGCATTGTTGTTGTTTTAGTTGTTGTTGGTGGTAGTGGTGGTGGTTTGTATTTTGTTTGTAATTTTTATTTTGTTCCTGATTTTGCACAAGGGTGACAATAAAATGAAATGTATCAGACGAGGAAGACCGAGTGCCAGGTTAAAACAAACGCATGGGTCGCAACAACTCGGAGAGCGAGCAACGCTTCTGTCACAAGTTCATGTTGACGTCCTTTGTTACATTGTTACAGACTGGGTAAACAGTGACCACTCATCTCACTTACGATTTGTGTATGAGTTCTGGGCGGGGCTTATGGGTTATGAGGGATCACACGCTTACCTCACCAGCAGCTGAAAATTGGTAGCTACTGGTCAACAGTGGGAGGGGCCTACGCAACATGATCGGTGGGAGGGACTACCTAACAACAACGAGAGGTGATTGAATTATGACGGCTCCCCCACAACGCCAGGGGCCTGAGAAGGAGCCAGGGGTCAAAGCACAATTTATGACAAAACGTAATGGAGCCACTAAGGTGGCCGTCTAAGACAGGTGTTATTGCTTAGTGTGATAGGGGTTGTGTGTTAAAATGGGTGGCCGCGGCCGCGTTGGACAGGTGCCCGTTTTATACAGTTAAATTATACATAAAAAACGAAAGGGGGGGATGGAAAGTGGCCGTTTGTACAGGTGGCCGTCTTATAGAGGTGGCCGTCAGGGCAGGTTTGACTTGTATATATATATATATATATCCCTCTCTCTACTTCCCTCGCTTTCTCTCTCTCTCTCT
>NW_004797698.1:473263-474469 GCF_000002075.1 Aplysia californica
GGGGGCGGAGGAGGAGAGATTACAGTAATTGAGAATATGACTACACCGTGCGTTAAGATCCATGCGATATTCTAGAGCGGTGTATTTCTTTACTCTTTCAAGATTTGATATGTTTCGTTTGCAAATCGAGATGAGAAAACTACACATAATTTATTCTTTCTCCTCCGTTTCTTCACAGGTAAACTTCATTGATGGCTGCCGATGTTTAGGTTGAAATCGCTTTACTCGGCAGATGACGGACAATGAGTGCTAATAAATTCAACAGACGTCATCCCGACAAGCTTAAATATACAATAAAGCACCCTTGTATAGATGTTGAAGAAATAGAGGGCAATGGAATCAGTCGTCTTAATGTCACAGACCCAAACGTTACAGAAAGGTCTATCAAACAGTAATGGCGTAGATATACAGAATATCTCAAAGTATCCAACGCGTCGCATCTGATTGAAACTGAGAAGGACAAAAAGTATGCAACCACATCTGAGATTCCGAAGAATTTGAAAATTCATCCTTAGAAGATGTAGGACTGACAAAAGCTGGTTCTAAATGTCGCACACGGACAGAATAATAATACTGAGATATACGTTATTCCTTGATGAAACGCTCTATAGAGACAAGTTTTGTCAGAATAAATGTGTCCACTTCTACGTTAAAAACCAAAACTTTGTTTTTAAAATCTGTGTATTTGAATTTTCTGCTGTTATAATTGGTTAACTAGTCCGACAAAATATCACATGTGATACTGTAGTGGCTTAACAGGTTTCTAATTTGACAAGTTTGAGGAAGCTCATGTTTTGACACAGAGTCTGGTCGAATATTGTCTTGTTTAACAGCCCCCGGGTCTGATGAAAATGTAGTGGGGATAATGAATTATAAAGACGGGATGCAATATCGCATCAGACAGCGTTACTTCATAAACAATCTGTCTATTCAGGAATCGAACTCATGTCTTCTGCGTGCAGTTGCAAAGACAATAACTGCTACACCAGAGTCGTTGGTCCTCGGGATCCAATGACTTTGCGATTTTTAACAGTAACCAGTGCGTGGGAGGGAGGATTTTTGGTTCCCTTTTGTAGCAACCTGATCTATGTGTAGTTGGTTTCTAAACGGAAAGGTTGGCAGACCGCGAGGAGAGAGACAAGACTATAAAACATGTCTCTCTCTCTCTCTCTCTCTCTCTCTCTCTCTCTCTCTCTCTCTCTCTCT
>NW_004797698.1:475730-482357 GCF_000002075.1 Aplysia californica
CAAACACAAACACACATACATTTGCAAAAACACACATACACACACACACACACACACACACTCACACACACACACACACACACACTCCGAGAGAGGACATACATACGTACATACATACATAATAATAATATATAATTTTTATATCGCTAGCTGCGTGATTCAACCGCCTAAGTGACAAAATTTTCGAAAACCACTTTTGATCCCTTTTAAGTAGTACAACCTTTGATCCGCATGTTAAAATCTTGAGTTTGAAACATTACTGCGAAGTATTTCAATCCTACAGTAAATCTATCGCCTATATTATACCATTCCCAAATTTCCACGTCATTCAAACGCCCAAGTACCAGTTTTGTGGCCCAGTGGCGAATGGGCGGTTGAATGACGCAGATTCAGTGGCTTGTAGAGGTGTTCCGCTGTCGCGTAGGCGGCGTGACCCAAACGACTGTGGCCTTTATCAACAGAGATTGGAGGGTAATATCAAAACAAAGTGCATCCTTTGTTAACTTTAACTCAGATAGAACCCTTTCGGTAGCTAGAAGAAGATTTTGTCCAAGCAGTTTGCGTAATCTATCACTAGGTTTGGTAGAGTAGTTGAGAAAGGGTAAGATGGCATCAAAGAATATGTTAATACTGACTCGACCAAGTCCGTAAATTGTGGCAAAAGCTACTGACGAATGAATTTTGTAAAAAGTATATGATTGATAGCAAAGGCGCGCTTATTTCACATTCGGTACAACTCTTGGAAGGAAAACAAGACAGATCCCAGTCAGAGATAACGTCGGAAGAAGGTGGTGGCGATGGATTGGACATACTCTCAGGAAGTCAGGTAGCTAGCTGCATAACAAAGAAAATTTTGGATTGGAACTCACAGGGTAAGAGATCAACGGGAAGACCTTCGTGGAACCTGGAGAAGAATCACATAAATCGATGTACAGAAAAGTGGGAAGACATAAAATAACATCAAGAGGCTAGCCCAGGATAGAGAAAGGTGGAAGGAGTTTGTTCGCGGCCTGTACCCTGTTGCAGGGTGAGAAAGGCAATGACAACTCTTGGAAAATATTTGTATTGCCACTTTTCGCATTTCTTGATTTGCTTTAAGTGTTCGACCCTTGCTGTGTCTGTCGTGTACCATTCTTGAATCATTTCTAGTTAGTCAGTGCCGGGTAGATGATTCTTAATTTGTCACTCGAAAAAAAAGCTATTTATAAACATATTCTGAAAATTTTCTTTTCAACAAACCTTCCTCCTCAACTCTTCAGTTCTACAATTCAATTTGAATCACTTATTCTAAACTATTTTGGGATGGCTGATTCCAAAAATGGCATCCGTTTTTGCATATGACGCCAAGTTTTTGCTCTGTTAAAAAGTGATATTTTTCAAGTTAATTAATGATATGACCAAATTTAGAATTTTTCAAACAGTGCAGTCTATAGTTTGATTTAATTCTTCGCTTTCTTGATCCGAGTAACATTTGCTCTTTAATTGAAATGTGTAGCCTTTATTAAATCTAAGATAAGTACATGTAAGTGATCAATAATAGATAAATTACAGCAATGTTTCTGTGCTACAAACGTAAGGGAAAAAAAGTGTGTGTGTGGGGGGGTGTTCGTGGTCTAGAGGTTAAGGTGTTCTCTTCTCATTCAATGGGTCCCGGTTTCGAAACCTGACAGCGACGGAATTTTTTTCTTCTCTAAGTTTTCTCCATTCCCCTCATTTCCTGCTGGCTAACCATATTCCATCGTCAGCTTTCGTCTCCATTTTCTTCCCCCTCACCCCTCCCATTTCCCACTGCTTTGGGGTCCTAACTCTTTCTGCAGCCTTTCTACTTCTACCCCTTGGTTCCTAATTAAAGGCCTACTATTGCCTTTCTTCAGCCTCACCCATAATCTTACGGTAGGTAAGATCTAACACTTAGCCTTCTCGGATAATTGCCAAAAATCTCGGAGGTCCCGTGTGCAAATTGCCCACGTTAAAGGTCCCTTGGTGGTCCTAAAATTGATAGGAATAGGCTTCGGCAGCCACCTGGGCAAAATTCAAAATTCCTACCAAACTGTATAATGTGTCTCGCGCACTCGTATGACCTTATGCAGTCGCGAGGGCCGATAAAAATTGTGGGGGATGGGTTTATAAAGACGTTAGATACTAAATAGATTCAATTATTAATTTTTCTTCGTGGATTTTCTTCTTTACAGTGATTTTCTAGAACGATATTTGAAGGAACCCAATAATGTCCTGTAAAATAATAAATATTGATACATAGTATTTGTATAGCGTATATCCCCACTCGAAAGCAAGCTCTATGCGCTTTACTTTATATTATTACCCATGCAGACCATAGAACACTCAGAAACAATGTCAGCTTCCCGGGAAGCATACAGTGCAAGCAGCTGGTTAAGCGCTCAACACTAACAAACTGACAAGATCTTTCACTGTCTATAGCTGAGTACCCATTTCCACCTGGGTGAAATGGGGAAAACTTGTGTAAAGTGCCTTTCCCAGGGACACAACGTCGGGCCCGCGGCTCGAACCCCCGAATCCGCAACCTCACGATTACGAGTCCGGTAGCCTAACGACTAGACTACCGACGCCACACAAATCTAACAATTCTTTCTACAGGTAAATAATCGTACGACAGGACAAGGTAGAATCAGGCTCTCATCTATTGTTGGATATATTTAGTTATTTGTATAATCTTACAGCTTGTTCATTTGTCTAGCTTTTGGGTTTTTTTTAAACCTATCCATTAACATATCTTGAATAGAAGTCGAGATATCTACGTCTGAAAGGGTGGAGGTCTTCTACAGGCAGATAATGACCTGATGTGAACCGGTTGTGGCTGGATCATAATGTTGTCCAAAGATCCGATTCGCGTGTTTTGAGAAAGACATTGAGTCGGACTTTGTCCCGTGAAAGAAATGATAAAATCACTACATGTAATATATTGCGGTCAAAAATTCGGGGCGCAACATATTTTCACGTATCGCCTCAACTATCCAGTACAGAGTATTGCACAATGACTTAAATTATATCAATTTGTCTTAATAGTTGCATATTCTTTTTATACACCATCATGCTGTATTTCCCCATTTAAAAAAGTCCAAATAAAGACTAATTAAAAATCCAAGTCGATGGTTTCTACAGATTTTAAAAGGTAAAAGTTACACCCCATGAACTGGTACCATAGCATTATGACGTTTTAGAGCAAGTCCGTCCTACGTCTTCTAATCGCGACACTATGCTTTTGGAACTCATGTTTTGAGAAACCTTTTGTGTAATTAATGGTGCGGAACAAAACTTAATAATATTTTTACGCTATGGATTCAAGAACATTGTATTATTGTTCAAAACCAAACGCTCTGACACAAGCACATCGCTACTGAATAGGACTGGGTTACATTGTGTATATATACTCCCAGGAAATCAGGCAGCTGCATAACAAAGAAAGCGTTTGGGGAAGACTGTGTGAAACGTGGAGAAGAATCACAGAAATCGATGCACAGAAAAGTGGGAAGACATGGAATAACATCAAGAGTATATCCCAGGACAGAGCAAGAAGAAAAGTGTTTGTCCGTGGCCTATTACCTGGTGCAGGGTGAGAAAGACATAATGATAATGACATTATGTATAGTGTCGCGCATTCTTAGCGGTATCAAATAAAGTAAAGAATGACGGCATCAAGCAGGTTAGAAATTGTGAGTAGAAAATTAATGCTCTACAATGTTACCTATCATTCAAAAATAAGGAGAAGCGATTATGTGTGGACTAAAGTTTTACTCGTGAGGTTAAAAGTTCGTGGCTCAACTTATTGTCAAATTTCTCCTCGACTTTAAACTCTCCAACTTTCGCACGCTGACTTGTATCAATTTGTCTTAGCAGATCAATATTATATAACCCCCGTCAACTCTATTCTAGAACATGTCTTAATAAATGCTAATAAAAAATCCAAGTGGGTGGTTTCCACAGATTTTGAAAGTTTTACAACTGGGACAATATCGCTTTTAAAAGCACATCCATCATTTTTTCTAATCGCGACATTGTGTGTATTGATCGCTTGTTTTGATAACTTTTAGTGCCAAGAAGTGTTCACGGTAAAAAAACATTTTAGTAACTAGTTTTGCCTCTAAAAAGTGCCACTGGTGAGCTGGGACGTGGGCCATAATATACAGACGAAAAATTGTGTGTGTGAAGCAGGGAGTACTGTGAACTATCCCATTTTCGGCGTGAAAGAGATTTTTGTAGCATTTTAAATACATTTTGATTTATGAAGAAAAGCTGTTGTGGACAAATATAATTAAGTTTGGACAAATTGATACGAACAGCTATGTAAAGTATGGGTGACGTTTAAATAGATATCGAAGGGAAAGTTTCGTTACGAATTTTTTACAGCACTAGATCTATAATATCTTAATTTCACTTTACTCTTGAATTAGGTGCACAGAGAAGATTGAGATAAAGAGAGAGACAGGATAGAGAGAAAGGCGAAAGATATAGATATATATATATATATATATATATATATATATATATATATATATATATATATATATATATATATAAATATATATATATATATATATATATATATATATATATATATATATATATATATATATATATAGAGAGAGAGAGAGAGAGAGAGAGAGAGAGAGAGAGAGAGAGAGAGAGAGAGAGAGAGAGAGAGAGAGATGGAGAGAGATGGAGAGAGAGTGACGGTATGGTTGGGGGGGGGGAGAGGTGTAGATTAATGAAGGCACATAGAATTTGTTGTGCCGAGAAACAGAACAAACTATTTTATACTAGTTTCAAGGTTACAAGTTACAGTAATCGCCATCATCATCATCATCATCATCAGGTGCCAAATCTGTGACGACAGACTTCGGCGATCACGGTTCTCCATTCATTCTTTTGCTCGGGTGGTCTTTGAAACATACATTAATTTTCCTGATCTTTCACCGTCGCCTATGGCTAAAACAGCACCTGGACATGGATGGCTGGAGCCTCTATAAATAAATCATGAATGGTCAAGGGCCCCGTCGCCTATCCAGTCACCCATCTGTTTAGGCTCTCCAGGTAGGTTGCTCTGTGTCTTCCCCTGCCTCGTTTGCCCTCAGTTGTGCTAGATGTTCAAAGCCTTTATGTCTATTCAATTGTCTCAGAAATTGCATCTTTTCCTGGTTGCTTTTATCAAAACCATGTGGGCTTCTTAAAATGCCTGCATTTCTGCATTTGATTTCTTTTCCTCCCTCACTGCGTAGGTCTAACAGTAAGTTCTATATTATTATATGAGCTAATGAACAAAATCACGAGGTGAGATAATAAATTTGAACAAATGTCGTACAAATCGCAGACTGTAAGTCTGAAACACAATTTTTATGGGCTGACGTGTTAATATTCTTTTTACTTTCGGGAGATAATGCAACAATTTTTCATGTGGCTATTGACCAAAATTAAAATAGCTACACTCCCTGGATTATCTTTTTATAGGCCCGCCTGAGGCACAGAGCCAAAGAGGTGGTCATTGTATTTACTTCTTTTATCAGTTTTCATATTTTAAGTCCTGCGTTTTTTTGTTGTTGTTGTATCTTTTCAGGGAGGGGGGGGGGGTCTCCAGAAAGAAAGAAAAAAAAGGAAAGGAATTAAGAAAAAAAATTAAGAAATAAATCAAGAAAGAGAGGAAGATATTAAGAAAAAAAGAAAGAAAGACAGACAGAAAGAAGAAAAAAATATCTCCCTCTAACGGGAACTCGTGTCCTTCGAGTACGCAAAGGAAAGGGTAACCACTACACCACAACGCTTATCAAGTGTCAGACTTCACCATAGAATATTACGTACAAAGAAAACTCGGCAAATCTATTCATGTTTTTTCACAGTTTTGATAAGGAAAGGATTAAGTCGTAACGAAGGTATTTATACCATGGGCTAGAGCTGCTATCGACGCTCTCGTGTACCTCTAGTTATGAATGGGTGCGCCTGGTAGAGACGCCATCTGATTGGCTGAGCCGCGTGTCAGTCACGAGCATTTTCACCTCAGGGCATGACGACTGACCAGTCCATGCGCTGACCATTTGGTGACTTTGTTCAATTTTTTAAATTACGTCACGTTTGAGAAAAACGATTGGTCATTTAGTTCTCGTTCTATCCCACGATTGGACGAGGCAAAACATTTGCTTGCTTGCGATTCTGTTCTTGAATTTCTTTGTATTTCTCTCTGAATTCGCGTCACTTTTGGATTTCATCTCCAGCGCGACACTGCTTTTTTCTCTCGTGGAGCTAGTTTCTCAACAGTTTTTTGTGACTTCAAATACACAGTTTTATACATCTGGGAGTAGCATCATTGTGGTTCAAGTCTACTGTTTTCTACTTCTCGGAGTTTTATCACTGTGATTCAAGTCCACTGTTTTCTACTTCTGGGAGTTATATCGCTGTGTTAACAAACAGTTCTTGCTATTCTTCCTCGGACTCTTACACGTCAGGACTTCTGACCAGAAAAAACTTTTCCTCAGTTCTGGACTTGAGTGTGTACTTTATCAACTGTGACACAAAGTGCTGGATAGAGTGAGCGGCTGACAAGAAAATACGAACTGTGTGACTTTTTACGTGTATTTTTTTTTTGGGTGCAAGTGCTTG
>NW_004797698.1:484854-488556 GCF_000002075.1 Aplysia californica
TTTACCCCCCTCTCTCTCTCTCTATCTCTCTCTCTTTACCCCCCCTCTCTCTCTCTCTCTCTCTCTCTCTCTCTCTCTCTCTCTCTCTCTTTCTTTCTCTCTGTGTGTATATTATGTATTGTCTGGGGAGAGACATTAAGCAGCTTGAAAATGCAACAATCGGATTTTTGAATGCCCAAGTAATTGCAACAGCTCTAGTAGTTATCCCAACAGAGTGTAGTGGGGAAAAAAAGTCTGCAGGCAGATAGGAAAAAGCTTAAAGTCTAAAATTATCAAAAGCAACACAATAAGCTGTTTTCACACCAATGTAACCTTTAAAATAGTTCCTTCCTGTGTAAAAAATATTAAAGTAAAAAATAATAATAATTCAAAAGTAGCCATATAAATAATGATTAGGGTCTTAGACTCGCACCCATAAGGCTGTGGGATCGAATCCTGTCAAGGGTCCCACGTTGTGTCCATGGGAAAGACACTTCACCCAGGTGGAAATGGGACCGAGCTATAGTCAGTGAAATATTATCTCTTTTCAGTTTGATAGTGTCTGAGTGCTTAATCAGCTGCTTGCACTGTATCCTTCCCGGGAAGGCGAGAATATTTTTGAGTGTTCCTGGCAACGCTGGGGAAAAATAATATAGCGTAGAGCGCATAGAGCTTGCTGTCAAGCGGGGATATACACTATGGAAATGATATTTGTGATCGTGCTGACAAAATGAGTTACTTCTAGGATTTAAGCCCTATGTAAATAGATATTTGTCAAAATCATAGGTTAAGTTTTTACAATTTATTAGTATGTCATGGTAAAAGACACACTGAATTTGACAAGAATGGCGTCAGTATAGAATCTATAGATTTGACCCTTATGTCGACTTTTGTCCAGTATCCCTATTCATGGCATGTGAGAAGTAACTCATTTTGTCAACACGCATCACATTTATGATTATTGTTAGTTTCATTGCTCAAGTGAAGATGTTTTTTCTTGATGTTCATCATTTTCTGTTCTGTCACTTTGATAAGAAACTAAAATTATCCTGTGTAGATTGTTGTAACAATTAAGCTTACTTTCCAAACTTTGCTATTGATGTTGTTTACATTAACCTTTGGTACATTATGTCTAGTATGTGTAGGCCTACCCAGCATAAGATAGCCTGTAGGTGTGTTCTTGATTAGTTTGGTTTGTTTTGTGGTGAATGGTTTCATTTCGTTTTGTATCCAACACCAACCACAGAAAATTATCCCTCACCAGCTACAAGAAACCACAAATCAAATGTTTCACCAAAAAAACGAGAGTAGCCCACACATGTTTTATATCAAAGATGTTTAGATGTAGTCTAGTGCGGTCAAAAATTCGTAGCTCAACATATCCTCAAATATACATGTATTTACAAATGGAGAAGCAATGTCACTCTTACTTTGTAGAGCATTTTGTCTCAATTTGTCTTAACTTAATCATTTTTTTTCCAATACAATTGAGGCTAGATTTTAACAAACTTTTCTTCATAAATTTATATAAAATGCTAGAAACCTCCTTCAAGCGAAAAATAGAATTGTTCACAGCATTTCCCGCTTCTCACACACGTTTTGTATACGCATATGGGTTACGTCAGAGCTCACCAATGACACCTTCTAGTTGCAAAACTAGTTAAAATAAATTATTTTTATAGTGAACATTTGTTTGCACTAAAAGTTATCAAAAAATGACGGACTTGCTTTTAAAAGCGATATTGTCCTAGCTGTAAACTTTTTAAAATTTGTAGAAACCACCCTCTAGGATTTTTTTATAAGTATTTTTATGGAATTTTCTAGAATAGAGCTAGCAGGTCTTTACATAAATATTGATCTGTTAAGACAAATTGATGCAAGTCACTATGCAAAAGCTGGACAGTTTATGTTCGATAGTTAAGGAGATATTTGACAATAAATCGTGCAACGAATTTTTGACAGCACAAAATATAAGGTATTAAAATCATCATTTTAAAAATCAACAACATTATTACCACCTTCTTTTGTTTCTTGGTGGCGGTGCTGGTGGTTTCATTGCACAAGTCACAATAGTTTTGATTGATGTAATACGATGCACTGTCACTTTAATAAAGAAATACAACGATCCTCTCTAGATTGACGTAGGGATTACTTTCATAACCTTGCTTTTGATATTGTTCTCATTGGCCTTTGGTATAATATTACGTCTAGAATGTGCACCCAGAATCAGATAGCCTGTGTGTGTATTTTTGACTCTTTCATTTATTCATTTATTCATTTACGCATTTGTTTATTGATAATCTTTTTCTTTAACTTATCTATTTATTGTTCATTAAATTCATTTATCTATTTATTTATTCATTTATTTATTTATTTTGTGGTAAATGATTTCACTTCGTTTGGCGTCTTTCATCAACAACGGGACACCACAAATCAAATGTTTAACCAAAAAATATCAGTAGCTTACAATATTGCAAAGGTTTAGATTCTGATGTAGTCTCAAGTGTTATGTAACTCATTATTTTATCAGCATAACCTATCGTTTTGTAACGTAGTTTCCAAAGACAGCAATACATTATGAGTTGTAGCAATAGCAGCAGTCCCGCAGTACTTCAATACAGAGTTGTGGATGTAGTGGAAGAGACGAACGATAACTCCCACCCACCTGCTCTTATTTCCTTTCGTGTTCGTCTTCGGTAAGAGACAGGGATAGTGTGGGAGACATTTTTCTAATTAGGCGTGGGTGGTGTTGATGTAGTCATAGAGGGGTTATAGAATTATATGTCTGAGAAGTGTAAGCATTGTAGGCTACCTGTCATTACACTGAGTGTTGATGGAAAGAAAGGTCGGGAGAAAGGGGGGGGGGTTAATAGACTTAATTTTTTTTGCAGCTTCTGTCTGAAACCTTTAGTAACCTTTGTTTTATTTGTTTGGTTTTTTTTATAAAAACGATCGTTAGGTATTGACATGTATTTCTCATTTTGTAATAATGTACAAGGCTACTTAAAAAATTTTCAAATGATTGCTCTTGTGTTTAAATAACAAATGTCATGTTCATAATATTATACTAATCTTTATTTTCTTGTTATGTACTTTTCTACTTTCTGCAATAAACGTTTTATTATTTTTATTTTAAACCCCAAAACAACCCATTGTTGTGATTTTTTATTGACTAAGGCCCATAATAATATGTTGTTGTTGTTTTGTTGTTGTTGTAAGAAAGTATCAAACTTAAAAAAGAAGGAGGGGAGATAAGGACGATAGATGTTTAATAGGAAAGAAGAAGCAAACCACACCAGAGCACCCACCAACGACACACAAAAACCTTTAGACACAGGTGTTGCCCAAGTATAATAATATGCAACAATTATTGAACAGATAGACCTCTGGAATTCTGAGGTAGCGATATGCTGGTCATGATCCCAAGTACTTACTGCTTGCTGTCATTAAAAAGTTTATAGCGCAACGCATCCCTTTTGCATTCAGCAAAGTACAGAGCTACGTTTTTAGTTTTAGTAAGAGTTCCACGGCACTTGCAACACAATAAGGCCATCTAAGCGCCGAAGATTAGAAGTGTTACAAGAGAGTAACAAACATAAAACAGAAGGAGGAGAGATCAGGACAATAGATGTTTGATAGGAAAGAAGGAGCAAACCACACCAGAGCACCTGCACACAAACACACACACACACGCACACAAACACACACACACACACACAATCA
>NW_004797698.1:489757-491046 GCF_000002075.1 Aplysia californica
AATAATAATAATAATAATAATAATAATAATAATAATAATAATAATAATAATAACAACAACACTGGTCAACACATATTTTGCGGCATTAGGGTTAAGACTTATTCTAAGCTAATTTGTGATTTTATTAAAAATGACATTCGTTTTTGCATATCACGTCAAGTTTTTGCTGTGTTAAAAAGTGTTGTTGTTTTTTTCATGTCAATTAATATTATAAAATTAAGGATTTTCTAAACAACAAATCCTATAGTTTGATTTAAAACTTCGCTTCCATGAATCCGAGTAACATGCTGCACCGTGAAATGTGTTACTTTTTATCTAGGATAAGTACATGTAAGTGTCAATAGTAGCTAAATTATGACAACGTGTCTGTGCTGCACACGTAAGAAAAAATGAAAATGGAGGGGACGGGAGGGGAGGGGGGGGGTTGAGGTTACGGTGTTTGCTTCTCATTCAATAGATCCCGGTTTCGAAACCTGACAGCGACGGAATTTTTTCTACTCCAAATTTTCTCCATTCAATTTTTGGGCGACAGAAAAGCAGGAAATTCAAAAAACACGGCCAAAACTGTGTTAGAAAACTTCCATCTTTTAGGATGCAACACGAGCAACAAGGTTCCTTTTTTTTTAAAAATCTAGTCATTTAGATGATTTTCCTCAAAACCTCTTCTTTTCTTGTAGGTTTGTTGTTGTTTTTTTACGGTGCTCGCAACTGCATAAGGTCATATGAGCGCCAAGGGGTGGATGTCAATAGAGAAGTCCATACAGGGAATCAGACTTACTCTGCTCACGTCTCTAGCTTCAACAGCACAAAGTCTGCTTCCACTATCAAGGCACCCCGGAAATAGCTGGTCATAAAAGAGTGACAAACATACAAAAGAAGTCAAAACCTCTGTGATGCTAGTGGTGAGCAAGATGAAAGATTTCATAAAGATTTTACGATAATGGAGGAGGGGTATCAAGGCTGATTGGACACCAAAACGATAAGACTACTGTTTAAGCATTCAGAGAGATTGTCCAGACACAACGCACTCTAGACAATCCCGCAAAAGAAAAAGAAAGTTTCTGTCACGAATTGAATACTTGAATACTTGAATGTAGAACGGAGGACTTAGGAAAACGATGTGCTCCACGCTTCCTCACCCCTCTTTTAAAAAGGGTCCATTTCTGTGTGGGCACCCTGATTGTCCCCATCATCAGCTGGTTCTTGTAGCCTTCCAGCTGCCTATTTAGGAAACCCCTTTTGGTACGATGAGACCAGTGGCGTCAACATAGCTTCTCTTACATTACGGG
>NW_004797698.1:491404-493582 GCF_000002075.1 Aplysia californica
CGTCCCCCTGGGTTAAGTTAATAAACAATAATGTAAACAATAATAATTTTAAGCTAGATCCATACTCAGTTTTCTGACTGTAAGTAAATGCTATTCTGATGCATGCTTTAAGATCATATAATTTATAAGATTGTAAAGATGGAAGAATTTTGATGGATGATGACAAAAATGACCTTCTGTATCTTTCATTGTTACATATCAGAAGCTTGGGTCTTTTACTTATGACTGATGTTTTCTTTGAAGGAACAAGGGATGGTTTTGGTTCAAAAGGAAGGAATCATTTTTTTAGTGCAAGCTGTAATGTGTGAACACACCCGGTCGTCATTGAGTAGCGCCCAACTAATCAACTATGTCGATACAAATTGATTGATGTCGTCACTGAGTAGCGCCCAACTAATCAACTATGTCGATACAAATTGATTGATGTCGTCATTGAGTAGCGCCCAACTAATCAACTATGTCGATACAAATTGATTGATATTACCATCCAACCTTGTTTACATTCTTCTTAACAAAATACTACAATGTACTTCATACCATTTCCGTAATATTAAGTGTCATGAAAACTGTTTTTCATATATGTCAAATTATTGACAAACTGAGCTGTTTTCGTGTCACATGACACCCCCCCCCCCCCCCCAAACAAAACAAAACAAAACAAAACAAAACAAAACAAAACAAAACAAAACAAAACAAAACAAAACAAAACAAAACAAAACAAAACAAAACAAAACAAAACAAAACAAAACAAAACAAAACAAACAGCAACAACAAAAAGCAAAAACCAAACACACATTGTATTGAAACGACTTTTAAAGATTTTTTTCCTTTCCTAACTGACTAAACTTGAAGATAATTTTCTTTTCTAAATTTGTCTCCTTTCACCTCCTTTCCTGCTCTCTACAAAGTTCTGTCGTCTGCTTTCGTCTCCTCTTTCTGCCCCCACTCCCTCATCTCCTTTGCCCCCCTCCTCTTGGCTCCTGATTCTTTCTACCGCCTTTCAACTGTTACTCCTTGGCTTCTTCTTACTGCTGTCTTTCAGCCACACCCCTGATCTTCTGGTAGGAAAGATCTACACCTAGCCTTCTCGGACAAGGGCGAAAAATCTCGGAGGGCCCATGTGCAAGTTGCGCGCGTTAAAGATCCCTTGGTGGTCTAAAATCGATAAGAGCCCAATTCGGCCGCCACCCGGGCAAAATTCAAAATTTCCTACCAACTGAAAATATTAGGTTTACCATGCCGGCAGTGGATGCATATTAATATTGCTCAAGAAAATAAAAGGAGATACAAAACAGACGTCTGTGTCTCCCCGCGACACCCACCAAACGGAAGAATAAAAGTAAAGTAAATAAAGTTTGTTTGTTTGTTAGTTTGTTTACCTTTGTTTGTTTCTCTTTCCGTATCCATTTGGTCATATTGTTTGACACTACATGTATCAGCTCATGAAAAATCTCAGCTCCTGGCAGATACAATAGCATGTGTGAGAGTATTAATTTATTTATGAGTGTATGCACCTCTGCTCTCTCTCTCTCTCTCTCTCTCTCTCTCTCTCTCTCTCTCTCTCTCTCTCTCTCTCTCTCTCTCTCTCTCTCTCTCTCTCTCTCGAAATATTTTAAATCTGGATTACTTTAGTCGCATTATTTTCTAAGTGACATAACTTTGCTTTGAGGCTTTATTGTCTGTTTCTAAGATGATAATGAGAAAAATACTCTGTCGATATACGAATAATTATTTTCCGGTCATGTACTGCTATGTTACTTTTACCTCCAAGAAGATACATAAGAGGACTCTCGTGGTCTAGAGGTTAAGATGATCGTCTTTCATTCAATAGGGCCCGCGTTCGAATCTAGATAGCGACGAACATTTGCGTGTCTAAAATCTTCTCCTTTCACCTGCTCTCTATCATTGTTCTTTTATGGATTGCCTAGGTTAAAAACCAGTGGTTCATTCCAACTACGCGACTCTTTTCCGAGAGACGGACGACTGACGGTGTGGTGGACACGAGGGCTAATACGTCCACTGAGTAGGAGACAACAAAAGGAACAGTCCCTTCCAGTCCAACAATTGACTCCATTCATTTCTTCTAGAAAACATTGACTAAACAGCAAACATAGCAACAAACAAAAAAACAAAACAAAACAAAACAAAAACAAGAGAGAGAGAGAGAGAGAGAGAGAG
>NW_004797698.1:495118-496856 GCF_000002075.1 Aplysia californica
CCCAACAACCAAACCAACCCAACATTCGAAGGAACCCAAAAATTACCTGTAAAATCTAACAGTTCTTTCTACAGGTAAATAATTATACGACAGGATACGTTAGTTCCAGTCAGGCTCTCATCTATTGTTGGGCATATGGAGTTATTTGTATCATTTTACAGCTTGTTCATTTGTCTTGCTTTTGTTGTATCTCTGAAACACAATTTTAATGGAGGTCGAAGAGCGGGGTGACGTGTGTATGTTTGTTTTTTTTATTTAAATTATTTCGGAAGTACTTTTTTGGAAGGTAGAAATGGGGGAAGGGGGGGGGGGATAGACAAGGCAACGATTTTGCACGTGGCTATTGACCAAAATTAAAATAGCCACACTCGCTGGATTATCATTTTAGAGGCCCACTGGGAGAACGGAGCGTTCCAAAAAGGTGGTCTTTTATTATTTTTTTTTATCAGTTTTCATAGTTTAAGCCATGCTGGTTTGTTGTTGTTGTTGTATTTAGGGTGGCGTTGTCTCCAGAAAAAAACAAAAAAAGGAAATATATTAAGAAAAAAATAAGAAAGAAATCAAGAAAGAGAGGAAGGAATTAAGGAAAAAAAAGAAAGCCAGAAAGAAGAAAGAAGTATCCACCTCTAGCGGGAACTGGAGTCCTTCGGGTACACAAAGAAGAGAGTAACCACTACACCACAAAGCTTATCAAGTGTCAGACTTCACTATAGAATATTACGTACAAAGAAAACTCGGCAAATCTATTCATGTTTTTTCACAGTTTTGATAAGGAAAGGATTAAGTCGTAACGAAGGTATTATACCATGGGCTAGACCTGCTATGGACGCTCTCGTGTACCTCTAGTTATGAATGGGTGCGCCTGGTAGAGACGCCATCTGATTGGCTGAGCCGCGTGTCAGTCACGAGCATTTTCACCTCAGGGCATGGCCAATGACCAGTCCATGCGCTGACCAAGTGGTGACTTTGTTCAATTTTTTTAAATTACGTCACGTTTGAGAAATACGATTGGTCATTTAGTTCTCGTTCTATGCCACGATTGGACGAGGCAAAACATTTGCTAGCTTGCGATTCTGTTCTTGAATTTCTTTGTATTTCTCTCTGAATTCGCGTCACTTTTGGATTTCATCTCCAGCGCGACACTGCTTTTTTCTCTCGTGGAGCTAGTTTCTCAACAGTTTTTTGTGACTTCAAATACACAGTTTTATACATCTGGGAGTAGTATCATTGTGGTTCAAGTCTACTGTTTTCTACTTCTCGGAGTTTTATCACTGTGATTCAAGTCCACTGTTTTCTACTTCTGGGAGTTATATCGCTGTGTTAACAAACAGTTCTTGCGATTATTCCTCGGACTCTTACACGTCAGGACTTCTGACCAGGAAAAAACTTTTCCTCAGTTCTGGACTTGAGTGTGTACTTTATCAACTGTGACACAAAGTGCTGGATAGAGTGAGCGGCTGACAAGAAAATACGAACTGTGTGACTTTTTACGAGTATTTTTTTTTTTGGTGCAAGTGCTTGGTGTGGTTTGTGTTGAGTGCTACATCGTGCTGAGCTTCACTATGTCCACTATGATGAACCTTCACCCTGAGGTCTACGAGACCTACTCGGTCAGTGCAACAGAGGCGCTTGGTCTGAAAGAAGACAAGCAAGTAGCGAAAGGTGGTTCCTGCCAGGTCGTTGTAGCTACAGATGTGAACGACCCAGGTAAGAGAAAGGCTTTGAAAAAACTCATGTT
>NW_004797698.1:499186-501032 GCF_000002075.1 Aplysia californica
CTCTCTGCAGGCAGACAGGAAAAAGCTTAAAGTCTAAAATTATCAAAAGCAACATAATAAGCTGTTTTCACACGTCCAACAAGGCTCTGTTTCCAATGTAACCTTTAAATTAGTTCCTTCCTGTGTACAAAATATTAAAGTTTAAAAAATAATAATTCAAAGTAGCCATATAAATAATGATTAGGGTCTTAGACTCGCACCAATAAGGCTGTGGGTTCGAATCCTGTCATGGGTCCCACGTTGTGTCCATGGGAAAGACACTTCACCCAGGTGGAAATGGGACCGAGTTATAGTCAGTGAAATATTATCTCTTTTCAGTTTGATAGTGTCTGAGTGGTTAATCAGCTGCTTGCACTGTATCCTTCCCGGGAAACCGAGAATATTTTTGAGCGTTCCTGGCAACGCTGGAAAAAAATAATATAGTGTAAAGCGCATAGAGCTTGCTGTCAAGCGGGGATATACACTATGGAAATGATATTTGTGATCGTGCTAACAAAATGAGTTACTTCTAGGATTTTAGCACTATGTAAATAGATATTTGTCCAAATCATATGTTGAGTTTTTACAATTTATTAGTATGTCATGGTAAAAGACACATTGAATTTGACAAGAATGGCGTCAGTATAGAATCTATAAATGTGACCCTTATGTCGACTTTTAGCCAATATCCTCATTCATGGAGTGTGAGAAGTAACTCATTTTGTCAGTACGCAACATATTTATGATTATTGGTAGTTTCATTGCTCAAGTGATGATGTTTTTTCTTGATGTTCATCATGCTTTGTTCGGTCACTTTGATAAGAAACTAAAATTATCCTGTGTAGATTTTTGTAACAATTAAGCTTACTTTCCAAACTTTGCTATTGATCTTGTTTACATTGACCTTTGGTACATTATGTCTGGTATGTGTAGGCCTAGCCAGCATAAGATAGCCTGTAGGTGTGTTCTTGATTTTTTTTTTTGGGGGGGGGGTTTGTGGTGAATGGTTTCATTTCGTTTTGTATCCAACGCCAACCACGGAAAACCATCCCTCACCAGCTACGAGAAACCACAAATCAAATGTTTCACCAAAAAAAAAAAAAAAAACGAGAGTAGCCCACACATGTATGATATTAAATATGTTTAGATGTAGTCTAGTGCGGTCAAAAATTCGTGGTTCAACTTATCCTCAAATATATTTACAACAGGAGAAGCAATGTCACCCATACTTTGTAAAACATTTTGTCTCAATTTGTCTTAACTTAATCATATATTTTTTTCACTACAATTGAGGTTAGATTAAAAAGCTTTTCTTCATAAATTTATATAAAATACTAGAAACCTCCTTCAAGCGGAAAATATACTTGTTCACAGCATTTCCCGCTTCTCACACACGTTTTGTATACGCATATGGGTTACGTCAGAGCTCACCAATGACACCTTTTAGTTGCAAAACTAGTTACAATAAATTAATTTTATAGTGAACATGTGTTTGCACTAAAAGTTCTCAAAACATGAGTTCAAGAAAAATAATCTCTCTATAAGAAAAGAAATGACTACTTGCTTTTAAAAGCGATATTGTCCTAGCTGTAAACCTTTTAAGATATGTAGAAACCACCCTCTAGGATTTTTTATACGTATTTTTTATGGAATTTTCTAGAATAGAGCTAGCAGGTCTTTACATAAATATTGATCTGTTAAGACAAATTGATACAAGTCACTATGCAAAAGCTGGACAGTTTATGTTCGATAGTTAAAGAGATATTTGACAATAAATCGTGCAACGAATTTTTGACAGCACAAAATATAAGGTATTAAAATCATCATTTTAAAAATCAACATTATTACCACCTTCTTTTGTTTCTTG
>NW_004797698.1:503635-518456 GCF_000002075.1 Aplysia californica
CACCCACCATATTTTAACACACAACCCCTATCACACTAAGCAATAACACCTGTCTTAGATGGCCTCCCTAGTGACCCCATTACGTTTTGTCATAAATTGTGCATTGGCCCCTGGCATTGTGGGCGAGCCGTCATAATCCAATCACCTGTCGTTGTTGTTAGGTAGTCCCTCCTACCGATCATGTTGCGTAGGCTCCTCCCACTGTTGACCAATGGCTACCAATTTTCAGTTGCTGGTGAGGTAAGCGTGTGATCCCTCATAATCCATAAGCCCCGCCCAGAACTCATACACAAATCGTAAGTGAGATGAGCGGTCACTGTTTACACAGTCTGTAACAAAGTAACAAAGAACGTCAACTTGAACTTGCGACAGAAGCGTCGCTCGTTCTCCGAGTGGTGGCGACCCATGCATGTGTTTGTTTTAACATGGCACTCGGTCTTCCTCGTCTGATATATTTCGTTTTATGGTCACCTTTGTGCAAAATCAGCAACAAAATAAAAATTACAAACCACAACCACCAACAACAATAAATATAACAACGATGCGGCTACTTTCGATTGGGACCTCAGATGGGAATGGTTTGTTTTCTCCATCTTGATCAGTCCTGCCTAAGATAGCCACCTGTCTTATACGGTCACTTTTCTCCTTGACAATGGGTGGCCGTCTTACACAGGTTTGACTGTACTTGTATAATAGAGATCCTGGTCAGGTCTCTCAACTTTTCACGATCTTTTTTTTTTGGGGCGTACGATTTTCTTGTCCACTCCGCAATGTTGCCGGTCCACCTCTTCCTTTTTCTTCCTCTCCTCCTCTAATGCACAATTCCCCTAAGGAATGGCCTTGGATAGGCACAATTGAACGCAAAAGTATAAGCTACCCTTTAGAAAATGAAACAATGAAAAGCTACAGGGCGGAAAATACCCCAGTTGAAGTGATTGTCATTATAATACACGAAAAACTAGGCACTGAAATAACAACAAAGCTCTTAAATTATATACTACCTTTGTGACATCGGTGAAATTCCAGAAGATATGGTGAGGTCAGTTTTTTAAATAGCTTTACCTTAAACACCAGGTGCCACTGAGTGTGAAATGCATAGACAATAAGCCTTATGAGACATTTTACAAAAATCTTGCTTCGAGTACTAATGCACAGAATGAGAAACAGTCTCAAACCATAGATATTGAAAACCCAGTTCGGCTTTGTTCCCGACAACAGCACCATGATTGAATGATTGTTAGGGTTACTTTATTATTCATCTTAATAATGTAAGATATGTCTTGAAGCACAGAAAGATCTACATTTATGCTTCATAATGTATTTTTCCAAGGGCTTTCTTTATCATTTCTTTCACGAAACAGAGGCTGATATTTTGTCTTCCTCAGAACGACATGTGAATCGCGTCTTTGGACAATAATAATAATTATAATACAGCCACATCCAGTTCTCGTCGGTTTATGATTTACCTGTAAAAGAGAACTGTTAGAATATACAATAATTTGTGTGACATCGTGATGAAAGCGGGCGCTCGTCAAAATAATGAAATCAGAGCAAGCGATGTTTATCCTGTCCTTTTGGGGCAGTTTTAAGAAATAGATTTTACAGAGTAATTTTTTTAAAAAACTTTTTTGGGGTGGTTTCTTTTTTTTTTTTTCTTTCTTTTTTTTTTTTTTGACTAAACACCTTTTCTATCAATTTCTAAACATCTCTGGTGGTCTATGGATTACGGTTTTGGCCCCTCATTCAGTAGGTCCCGGATTCTATATCTGACAACGACAGAACATTTTCATCTCTTAAATTATATTCTCCTTTCATTTCCTTTTCTGCTCTCTAAACTATGTTCTGTCGCTTGCTTTCGTCTCCACTTTCTGACCCCATCTCCCCTTTTGCCCTCTGCTCTCGGCGCCTGACTCTTTCTGCAGCTTTTCTGTTGCTAAATAATAATAATAATAATAATAATAATAATAATAATAATAATAATAATAATAATAATAATAATAATAATAATAATAATAATAATAATAATAATAATAATAATAATAATAATAAATAATAATAATAAAAATAATAATGGACCAAGGACTGGTGATGGGTCTCATTTAAATATATTGAGAAATGCCTAAGCGTCTCAAACAGCTTCTCCCAATCCAGCCAACCGTACCTGCCCGTGGTGGTCCCTGTCCTCACTGACACGGCTCTGGCGAGTGGCGAGTTGTTGGCGCCAACAAACCAACCCCCCCCCCCCCCCCCCCCCCCCCCCCCCGTTTCCTAGAGGGGTTAAAACAACAGGATGGGAGCAGGTGTGGCCCCACAAGGTGCAGGAGCGCAGGAGGCAGAACCCACCGATGTGTGGTAGACGCTATGCTCCCAAGGAGTTTAGAACTAGTTTACTTTTAATCTCCTTGTATGCTCCTCACTAAAAAAAATAAAAAATTTTAAAAGCAACCCAAACATCCCAACAAAATGTTCATGCATTGCCAAGGTTTAAATCTCCTTTCACCTGCTGTCTAACAAAAATCTTCTTTCATAGATTGCCTTGTTTAAAAACCAGTGGTCCATTCCAACTACTCGACTCTTTTCAGAAAGACGGACGACTGACGATGTGGTGGACACGAGGGCTAATCCGTCCACAGAGTAGGAGACAACAGAAGGAACAGTCCCTTCCTGTTAAACAATTGACTCCATTCATTTCTTCTCGAAAACATTGACTAAACAACAAACTAACAACAAAAAAACATGAGAGAGTGAGAGAGAGAGAGAGAGAGAGAGAGAGAGAGAGAGAGGTGGGGGGGGAGAGAGAGAGAGAGAGAGAGAGAGAGAGAGAGAGAGAGAGAGAGAGAGAGAGAGAGAGGGGGGGGGGGTTATTTTACATCAGGATTACTTCAGTGCCATTATTTTCTGAGTAAAATAACTTTAAATTGAGGCTTTATTGTCTGTTTCTTTGAAGATAATGAGAAAAATATTCTTAAAAACGAATAATTATTTTCCGGTCATGCACTGCTATGCTTCTTTTACCCACAAGAAGATGCATAAGGGGACTCTCGTGAACTAGAGGTTAAGATGTTCGCCTCTCATTTAATATGTCCCGCGTTCGAATCCTGAAAGGGACGGAACATTTTCGTGTCTGAAATATTCTCCTTTCACCTCCTCTCTAACAAAAATCTTCTTTCATGCATTGCCTTGTTTAAAAGCCAGTGGTTCATTTCAACTACTCGACTCTTTTCAGAAAGACGGACGACTGACGGTGTGGTGGACACGAGGGCTAATCCGTCCACAGAGAAGGAGACAACAAAAGGAACAGTTCCTTCTAGGTTTTAATTGACTCCATTCATTTCTTCTCGAAAACATTGACTTAACAACGAACTATTTTTTTTTAACATGAGAGAGAGAGAGAGAGAGAGAGAGAGAGAGAGAGAGAGAGAGAGAGAGAGACGTTTTATAGTCTTGTCTCTCTCCTCGCGGTCTGCCAACTTTTCCGTTTAAAAACCAACTACACATAGATCAGGTTGCTACAAAAGTGAACCAAAAATCCTCCCTCCCACGCACTAGTTACTGCTAAAAATCGCTAAGTCATTGGACCCCGGGGACCAACGACTCTGGTGTAGCGGTTAGGGTCTTTGCAACTGCATGCAGAAGACATGAGTTCGATTCCCGAAAAGACAGATTGTTTAAGAAGTAAGCAACACTGACCGATGCGATATTGCATCCCGTCCTTATAATTTAGTCTCCCCACTACATTTTCATCAGACCTGGGGTCTGTTAAACAAGACAATATTCGACCAGACTTTGTGTCAAAACATGAGCTACCACAAACTTGTCAAATTGGAAACCTGTTAAGCCACTACAGTATCACATGTGATGTTTTGTCGGAATGGTTAACCAATTATAACAGCAGAAAATTCAAATACACAGATTTTACAACAAAGTCTTGGTTTTTAACTTAGAAACGGACAAATTTATTCAGGCGCAGCTGGTCTCTATAGAGCGTTTCATCAAGGAATAATCTCTATCTCAGTATTGTTATTTTGTCAGTGTGTGACATTTAGAACTAGCTTTTGTCAGTCCTACATCTTCTAAGGATAAACTTTCGATTTTTTCGAAATCTCAGACATGGCTGCATACTTTTTGTCCTTCTCAGTTCCAATCAGGTGCGACGCGTTGGATACTTTGGGACACTCTGTATCTACGCCATTACTGTTTGATGGACATTTCTGTAAAGTTTGGGTCTGTGACATTTAGGCGACTGATTCCATTGCCCTCTGTTTCTCCATCGTCTAGACGAGGGTGCTTTATTGTATAAGATAAGCTTGTCGGGATGACGTCTGTTGAGTTTTTTAGCACTCATTGTCCGTCATCTGCCGAGTAAAGCGATTTCAACCTAAACATCGGCAGCCGTCAATGAAGTTTACCTGTGAAGAGACGAAGGAGAAAGAATAAATTATGTGCAGTTTTCTCATCTCGATTTGCAAACGAAATAAAGCAAATCTTGAAAGGCTAAAGAAATACACTGCTTTAGAATATCGATAGAATCTCCTATCACGTCGATCTTAAAGCACACACGTGCATCTAAAGGTCTTAATCAAGGACATGAACACTAAACAAGAGAACTAAAAACAAAAGCACACCATTTGCGTCCTATGGGATGTACTCTTGAAACCAGAGCCCCAAAGCAAAACAAAGTCTAAAGATAGAACCGAACGTCCATTCCTAACGTCACTTCTACATTTATTTCACACTTTCCTTTTCATTCTCTTTCATATTGTCCTTCAAAATCGTCTATTACACTCATATTATCTGACCCATCCACGTTAATGCACTCCATAAACACTCAACAGAGCATCTTATGAAATGGAATATGACGATGTGTGTGATGATGTGATAGTCATAACCTCAAATACTGTAATCCCCCCTCCTCTGCCCCCCCCCCCCAATCGAAAAACAAAAACAAAAGTAAGGAAAAGTTAAATCAAATTAAAATGATAATATCCGAATTATATTAAAGTTTTAAAGAGTGAAAAAACTAGATCAATAAATTCACTCCAACCTAAAAAACCACCACAAAATCGGAGGTTAAGCTTTTCCTCACAATATCCCCTCCTTCTAGAACGCATTACCGTCTTCTCTACGGATAGAGAGAAAGAGACAGACAGACAAGCAGAGAGAGAGAGAGAGAGAGAGAGAGAGAGAGAGAGAGAGAGAGAGAGAGGGAGAGAGAGAGAGAGAGGGGGGGATAGATAGATAGATAGATAGATAGATAGATAGATAGATAGATAGATAGATAGATAGATAGATAGATAGATAGATAGATAGATAGATAGATAGATAGCGAGAGAGAACAAAAGAGAGAGAGAGAGGGTGAGAGAGAGGGGGAGAGAGAGAGAGGGGGAAAGAGAAAGAGACAGAGAGAGAGAGAGAGAGAGAGAGAGAGAGAGAGAGAGTGAGAGAGTGAGTGAGTGAGAGAGAGAAAGGATACGGTGGGGGTGGGGGGAGAGGAAGAAGAGTGTTCTTTGTAAAATTTGTGTAGTGCGTTGAGCACTTTCTTCGTGGAAATGAGCTATAGAAATAAAATTGACTATTGTTATTTTTATTATCTTTTGCATTTTTCCTCTATCTTAAAACGTCCTTTGCAACAATATTATTATCTTACACACACACACACATCTAGCCTCTTTATTTCGCTGCACTCAAAAGAGACACATAGATCTAGATATTAGAATTCGTGAAATCGAATTGAGATAAATGTGAGTATGGTGATAGCAAAGAGTCTACATAACAAGAGGGGTCACTTCTCTCTTTGAGCCAATTAAAAAAGTGTCCTCAAAATTCGGTGGCGCCCTCTTCGCCAATGCACACCCTTTGCGAACAGAGTTACCCTACTTGAGTTTAAAAAATCAAAGTGAAACTAGCAAGTTTTTGAATAAATTTCGGAAGAACGCTTTTTTAAAATGGTTACGCTGACAAAAAACCTCTTCCGGAGGAAAGGGTGATTGTTTTCCTCGTTTAATTTTGACTTTAGAATGAAAGGCGAGAGGTCATTAAAATAAAAAGAAACTAAAACTCCACACTGAACGAACCCGAACTGCCGATGAACAGCAGTCGATCTGCGCACGCAAGGAGGTACTATTCCTATTCTTCTTCTGGAAAAACGAAAGAGAGCTTCAAAACAGACTGCAGCGCCATCTGAAGCAAAGAGCATACTTCCTGCGGACACTTTTTTGGCTGAGTGGCCCATCTTGTTATTTACTATCTTTGGTGATAGTCATAAAATCGATTACTCCTTCCACCCCCAATAAGAAAAAAATGAAAATTTCCTGCATCGACAAATCCACAAAGTGCGAGTAAAGTTGCATTGTATTGATTATTTTTAAGTTCCTGTAGTTTTCAACATCCGTTTTGATTGTGTGCATTTTGTAGTGCGTTTATTGCGTAGTCTAAACAGCCGTATGCACTGCTCACCGCCGAACGCTCCGTATCCCGGACTCTAGCATGGAGATCATCAGGAGAGAATGCGTCGCTGTTTCGGGCTCTTCCTCTCTACAGCTTTTCTGACGCACCGAGCCCCCTCACCGATGTGAGGTCTCCATGTTAGTTCGACTGTTTTCCTCTGCTGCCAACTTTAGGATTCATTCCAGCCTGGGTCCTCTCACTTCAACCAGATCCAGTGACTGGCTTTCTCTGCTGTCTCCTGAAGGGAGTTTGTGAGTTCGTTGCTTTTCTTTGCAGTAAGTCCTGCCACTCTCATCCACTTACAGGCGCTTGTTGCTACAAAACCTCTGCATCCTACCTCTACCGGAAAATGGGTTGCCTTCCATCCTGCCTCCTCACATTGTTCGACGAGTGCCTCGTAACGGTTTTCTTTCCGTTCATGAGCGGCATAGATATTGTCCTCGTGGGGCACCGTGAGCTCTACCAAGTGCACCTCTTTGTCTTTTTCCTCCCATAACACAATGTCTATAATGTCTGGCTTTTTCGTAGTTGGAATAGGGAAGAATCTCTCAAAGCCTTTTAAATCAGCAGCTACCTCCCATGTGCCTCCGCTCTGGTCTTCCATAGCTTCGTTCGCTTTCTTTCTTTTGGTAACCTTGCTTCCTTGCGGAACGAACGCAATCTTGGTGGGTCCATGCTTCTGTATCTTGGGGGCATATTTTCCTTCTTCCGCCTGTTGTGTCGCCATTGTCGTGAGCACTTTCAGCACCTCATTGTGCCTCCAGGTGTATCTGTTAAGAGCCAGGTTGCAGTTTGACAAAATATGCTTCATGGTTCCTAGCTTACCGCATCTAAAACTTGTTGTCCTCCTGTACCTTCCACCTGACAAGGTTCACCGGTGAAGGCAGAACATCATACGTAGACCGGAGAAGAAAGCTTAGTCTTGATGTATTCCACTTCCAGATGTCACTCCACCCGACTTTTCTTTCGACTACATGCTCTTCCCATCTGGTCATTTGTCCTTGCTGGCTACACTGGATGAGATGAATTTCTCGCCTCTCTGCCTCTATCTTTTGCATATGTCTTGTTGCAGCTTTTCTTCTGTCTCGCTGAGACATTTTCCTGAAAGGTCTAAAGTCGCCATTACCTAGTCCTAATCTGTCAGGTTGCGCTGGACCGACAATGTCACCATGCTCCAATGCAGAGACGATCTCGTTAGCTGCAACTTCTGCCTTCCACTTTCTGGCTGTTTTGACATCTGGAGGTTTTCCACTGATCTCCTTATCCCTTGATTCTCTCAACATCAAAACGGTTCTAATCTTGCCTGCTTTGTAGATCTCCACGATTGACGTGAGAGGTAGTTGAAGCCCACCTCTATGTCTGTACAGGGATGACGTGTTAATGGTACGGGGTAGCCCCAGCCACTTCCTGATGTAGCTGTTACCCTTTCTTTCGATCACCTCAACTCTTGACAGAGCAACTTCATACATTGTCAGTGGCCACACCAATCGAGGGTAGAGGGCAAACTGTAGACACTATATCTTATGCTTTCCTGGAAGCTTTCAGCCCATTTTCAGCCTGCTTCATGATTTCCACGCCTTGACTCCTATCAGACAGAGTTCCTGAGTACCACCGACCCAAACTTTTCACAGGTTGTTCTTTTACTGTGGGCATTTGCTCCCCTGCAATTGTGAACTTCAGTTGCTTCTGTTTTCCTTTGTGAATAGTCAGGCTTCTAGACTTTTTAGCTTTAAACTTCATCCTGGCCCAGGTGATAAGCTTATCGAGCCGATTCAACACACTTTGCATTCTGTCTCCATCTCTTGTCAGTAGGGTCACATCATCCATAAAGGCTTTCTTTGGTGATCTCACCTTTGCTTCTTCTTCCCAGCATTCTGCAGATCTCAGTAGCATCTCCATTACCAGGATGAACCAGATGACCGATACAGAGCAGCCAGCTGCAATCCCAATCTCTAGTCGGTGCCATTCCGTTGTGAAATTTGCGGTTGAGAATCGCATCTGGAAGTTACTATAGTATTCTCTCATGATGTTTTGCACCTCTTGCGGGACGTAGAAAAAATCCATTGCCTTCATCAGCAATTTATGGGGAACAGACCCGTAGGCATTCGCCAGATCCAACCACACTACGTTTAAACTTTCCTTGTTTTTCTTGGCCTCTTGAATTGTGTCCCAAATGGTGAAAGCATGCTCGATGCAGCCTGGGATCCCTGGTACCCCGGCTTTCTGAACCGTTTCATCCACATAGCCGTTACTTTGCAAATATGCTACAGTCCTCTTTGCAAGTATTCCCATAAAGATCTTGCACGTCACGTTGATGATTGAAATAGGTCTGAACTGTCCTATCTCCTTTGCATTCTGTTCTTTGGGTAGATACACGCCCTCCACTCTGCACCAATCTTTGACGATTTCCTTGTCTTTCCAAAGGCCTCTTAGCATCTCAAAGAGGGTGTGTCTCAGCGTGTCGCAATACTTGAACACCTTATAAGACACGCCATCTCCTCCAGGTGCACTTTTTGCTCTTGCTTTTTTTACAAACGCATTTACTTGTTTCTCTCTAATTGGTCCCAGGTAATATTTGACGACGGGGGCAGCTGGACGCTTCAGGCCTCTCATATAAGGAAGCAGTTCTTCTCTTCTTAAATAGCTGTACGTCTGCTTAACATAAGCATCGAGTTCTTCTTTCGTACATTCCAATTTACCACTCCGTGCCTCTGTGAACAGTTTTTTGGCTGCTTCATAAGGATTCTTCAGAAATTGTTCACGTTCCCTTTTTCTCTCTTTTCTCCTGGTACACCTTCTTTCGTGCCTCTGTAGGTCTCTGCTCTTTTTCTTAAGATCTTCAAACAAGATTCTCAGGCCTTCTATCTCTTCTGGTGGTGCGTACTTTATCTGCTTTTGCAAGTCTCATTTCTGTTTTCTTAGCTGTGCAAGTACTCTCTGCCTTCTACTCAATCCACTTTTCTTCTCCGTCTTTTTCTTTCCTTCACAAATACCAAACTCTTTTATTGCCGAGTCATAGATAATGGTCGCAAACGCACTCAATATTTCTTTAACATCCCCTCTGTTAGAACTCTTTTTGACTTCTTTCAATTTCTTCTGGACTTCTTCTTCTAACATCTTGTAGTTTGCCTTCTCGTTGGCAGCAGGCCACAGTATTCTGGGTTTCCGTAACTCTGGTTCCGTTTGCTGTTCCATCTCATGCTGAGACAGGGTGAAACGAGTGTCGACTGAAGCACTAATCGCTCCGCTGTGGTTTTCATCCTGGGATGATTTGCTTCGCGTCTTACAATCTGACGATCTGCACTGTCTTCTCTTCTTTCAACAGACTTTTCCCTGGTGCACTCTCAGCCCTCGCCAGGTATCGAACTTTCTGTAGCACTGCTCGCACATAAAGCTGTTCTCATGATTTTCTTTCTGCATTGTCCTTTTAACGCTTAGGTCATTGTCCATTGTATTCGTTCTAGAGGATCCATCCTCTACTCCCCCCCCCCTCTCGATGGATCCCGGGGCTGTATTTTCTATTGGTTGACGTAACTTATATTTACAGTGACCTGGGTAGTTAACCCCTGCCACCGTCGGTCTTTCCCGACGTCCTCGGTCTTTCCCGATGTCCACCCGTCACTCCGGGTTGTCGTCCTGTCTTTCCAGGATGTCCGTAGCATACACCTGCTACTGGTAGGTACGTAGTCTAAACAGCCGTATGCACTGCTCACCGCCGAACGCTCCGTATCCCGGACTCTAGCATGGAGATCATCAGGAGAGAATGCGTCGCTGTTTCGGGCTCTTCCTCTCTACAGCTTTTCTGACGCACCGAGCCCCCTCACCGATGTGAGGTCTCCATGTTATTTCGACTGTTTTCCTCCGCTGCCAACTTTAGGATTCATTCCAGCCTGGGTCCTCTCGCTTCAACCAGATCCAGTGACTGGCTTGATCTACTGTCTCCTGAAGGGAGTTTGTGAGTTCGTTGCTTTTCTTTGCAGTAAGTCCTGCCACTCTCATCCACTTACAGGCGCTTGTTGCTACAAAACCTCTGCATCCTACCTCTACATATTAATCATTATTATATATTGTGTTTGAGTTTTTTGGTTTTTTGTTTGTTTGATTGGTTTGTTATTTCTTTTTGTTTGTTCATTAGTTAGTTAGATTTCTAGTTAGTTAGTTAGTTGGTTAGTCAGTCAGTCAGTCAGTCAGTCAGTCAGTCAGTCAGTCAGTCAGTCAGTCAGTTAGTTAGTTAGTTAGTTAGTTAGTTAGTTAGTTAGTTAGTTAGTTAGTTAGTTCGTTCGTTCGTTCGTTTGTTAGTCTGTTCGTTAGTTAGTTAATTAGTTTGTTTGTTTTTGGTAAGTGTTTACGGCGCTTGCGACTGAGTGTTAGCGCCACTTGTTCTCTTTGTATATATTGGTGAGTGAAGAGAGAAAGAGGAATTGAGGAACAAAGTCTCCCAAAGGCTCAATCGCACGTCTCTTCTTTTTCAAGACACGACTGGGGGTTAGTTTTAAGCCCAGCAATGAAGTGTATTTGTAAACTGTTCTTGGGGGCTCTCGTGGCCTAGAGGTTAGGGTGTTGGCCTCTCGTTCAAAAGGTCCCAGGTTCGAATCCAGGTAGCGACCGAAAAATTTTCTTCTCTAAATTTGTCTCCTTTTACCTCATTTCCTCTAGCAATGTTCTGTCGTCTGCTTTCGTCTCCTCTTTCTGCCCCCCCCCCCCCCTCACCTCTGGGCTCCTGATTCTTTTTGCAGCCTTTCTACTGCTACTCCTTTGCTTCTTACTGCTGTCTTTCAGCCACATCATTGATCTTCTGGTAGGAAAGATCTACACCTAGCCTTCTCGGACAAGGGCGAAAAATCTCGGAGGGCCCGAGTGCAAGTTGCGCACGTTAAAGATCCCTTGGCGGTCTAAAATCGATAAGAGTAGGCTTCAGCCGCCACCCGGGCAAAATTCAAAATTTCCTACCAACTGAAAATATTAGGTACATCGCGTCACCTGGACACCGGTCATCCGTGTGTCATATGGCCTCGCAGGTCAGTGTCTTATCAACAGACCATTCCGTAGAGCAAGAAGCGGCGATCAAGAGGTCCAATCCTGGAGCTCAAGCTCGGAGGAATGCTTGCCTGCCTTGTCTCCACAGCCACTACAGCTTGTTGACAGGTTGTGTACGGAGGAAGATGACATACTCGAGTGTGTTTCCATATTGCCCGAAACTGGCGCAGAGTGACCAGTCCAGCGAAGCTGTAACGGTGAACGTGATTCACCATTAGCTTAGACCCAACTCCTTCCCCCTTTCCATCCCCCTCCCTATTCTTTCCTCTACCTTGTGTCCCCCTCCTCACGCCTACGCTGTTCCTTCATCTTTCCCTGCTTAGCTTTTTGGGTTGATGGACGCTGCTTCTTGATCCTGTCTGCAATCAAACATTCTGACTTTTGTTATTCTCCATGCCTGAACTGTTTTAATTCCATACCCTGTTTCTGAGCACAACTCCCATTTTCTGTTGAGCCAACCCCTTCCTCTCTTGCTTTTTACCTTTGCTCTTAGAACATATCATTTCTAGGATGAATCATTCTATTTGATATGTTCAAAATAGTTTAGGTTCATTGTCATTATGTTCTGAAGAAGTGCTGGTGTTTCTATACCTAATTCCCTCCATATATGCCTATTTAGTTTCTGTCTTCAGTATATTTTTTAAAGTCTTCTTGTCTCTTGATGGTCGTTGCTTCTTAATATTGCGGTGGGAATACAATAGGCCTACTTCTTAAAATTCTTTTTTTTCTATCATTGCAATGTGCTTTCCATATGAAATGTAGGCTATCCTTTTCAATTTCTATGATGCAATTTAAAATATCTGGAATAGTCTCATTCTCTTCAATCTTGGCTCCGTGTTTAAAATTGCTTTTTTACTATTTCTTCCCAACAATTCTTCATATATATAACATCTTCTTTGCATTTGTTTATGTCTGTCATTTCGCTTTCTTTCCATTTAGATCAATTCCATTAGGGTCACTAGGGCCTACTGTGTTCGTTGACAAATTCTTATTAAAGTCTCTCATTCTCTTGAGTTTTGTGGCAGCCTCGCTTCCACCACAATGTTTGCAACAATGTTTAGGTCCAAACAATGATGTAGGCCTACTTTACGCTGACCGGGTAAGGCTTCGTTTTAATTGTTTAGTTTAGGCTATTGATGGTCTGATTGTTCTTACTGTTCTGGTTATAAGATTTATTGCTATCCAACTGTAAACGTACCAATGCAATTTATGATGATAAACAACTATCTTTAATTTGATTTGTCTACTATAAATAATATTTATCTCTTTTTGATAACTGATAAACAACTGTATTGACGTGATGTTGAGTAAATGTATGTAAAGTTAATAAATTATTGTCTGTACGTACATTTTGGGTGTCAAAGCTAATTAATTACAAACCAAATGTCACCACATGCTGAAGTGGAACTAATTTATTCTTTTCTTTTCTTTTTTTTTTTTTTTTTTTTGGAGAAGGGGGTTTGTTTTGCATTACAAAAAATATTTCAGCATTGTACACCTTTTGATAACAGGGGTCTTAAACTTTCCCTCCCCTCCACCCTTTTCTTCACCTCAAATTGCCCGATGCTACAAATCTCTCAAACGTAGAGGTAGACATTGGAGGAATTGCGGAAGCGGGGGAGGGGTGGGGAGAGTTCGGGGGTGGGGGGGGGGGGTATATTGCTCATTAATAGGACCACCCATTTTGTAAATTACAAACAGCATTTTATTCCTGTAACCAATTCTGTCAATAGTAGTAATATTATCCTTTGATGTATTGCTTCACATTATGTTAGCCAAAAGTGAATGCTTTTTTATGATTATCTGTGTTATGCTTCCTAGACTACCATGGCAAAAGCTGGTTTTATGTTGAGATCCTTTTTGACTTTTTAATTCAAAAGCACATTAGTTCATATGTTGTCTTGTCTCTCAACAACAAAAATCAACACTTTTCCTTTTGAACTGCGGGTTGTTGTTGTTGCTCAGTGGAGAGAGTTTTACGTCGTTCGCAACGACATAAAGTCATACACAAGTTGGTTGCATTCACAACATTTCACAGCATGGCTTGGCTTTGGTCAAAAGATCAGATTAAAATGTGGGGGATGGGGGGGGGGGGGTGCTCTCGTGGCCTAGAGGTAAAGGTGCTCGCCTCTCATTCAAAGGTCCAGGGTTCGAATCCGGGTAGCGACGGAAACATTTTTTTCTCTTAAATTGTCCCCCTTTCACCTCCTTTCCTGCTCCCGAGCAACGTTCTGTCGTCTGCTTTCGTCTCCACTTTCTGCCCCCACCCCCTCACCTCCTTAGCCCCCTCCTCTGGACTTCTGAGTGACTCTTTCTCTTTTTTCTGCAGCCTTTCTACTGCTTCTCCTTGGCTCCTTCTTACTGCTGTCTTTCAGCGACACCCCTTATCTTCTGGTAGGAAGGAAAGATCTAGATCTTCACCTAGCCTTCTCAGACAAGGGCGAATAATCTCGGAGGTCCCGTGTGCAAGTTGCAAGATCTCTTGGTGGTCTAGAATCGATAAGAGTAGGCTTCGGCAGCCACCCGGGCAAAATTCAAAATTTCCTACCTAGTGAAAAAGTGTAATGTGTAGTGCTCGCTAATATGACCTTGTCTTATGTAGTTGCGAGCGCCGTAAAACACTTATTTAAAAAAATATTAAAATGTTTAAAAATTCACGGTAAACGTTTCGTCGTAAAAATAACAGTAATTTACATTTAATTTATTTAAAATAACAGTTTATTACAATGACTTTCCTAAAAATAAAATCGAGAATTCTGTTGGGATCAACGACGGAAAACTGGTCCTGTAATTTTGTAATGTAAAATACAAGTTCGTCCTTCGGGTCTCTCCAAAGTCTGGCCATTTTATGTCCAAGTCTAATGGAGAAATCTGTGCCTCACCCAACACAACGGATTCTCATCTTCCTGCAGGAGATACATGTATGTAGGTGTCACGGAGGGGTGTCTGATATTATAATGCAATTGCAATCGAGTAAAAATGACTTTGTCTCTTCTGGAGATGCCTGAAGGTTTTCATGGACCCAGTTTGGGCATGATGTTGTTCAGTTTTAGTTTTTTAGTACATGTAGATGTTTTACGAGGCTTGCAACTGCAGGTCATATATGAATATGAGCGCCAAGGGGTGAGTGAATGTCAACAGAAAAGTAGGCCTACTTACAGTACAGGGAATAAGATTTTACTCTGCTCACCTCTCTAGCTTCAACAGCACAAAGTCTGCTTGGACTATCAAGGCACCCTGGAATAGCGGGTCACTAGAGTGTAGTAGTAGTAGTATAAGGTTTTACGGCGCTCGCAACTGCTAAGGTCATATGAGCGCGCGAAACACAAGTTGTTCA
>NW_004797698.1:520766-543696 GCF_000002075.1 Aplysia californica
GGGGGGGGGACCACATGATGTTGTAAAGTTTCTTTCTATTATTTGCTTATCCCAATGTGTCTCCCACAGACTGGAGATGTATTTTGCAGGTGTTTGGGTTTGGAGGGCGCTATTACTAGTAGGCCCTTATACATCTTTTCTTTCAGTCTATTGTTTCTGTATTCTGTCTATCTCCTGCTTTCCTATCAAACATCTCTATCATCTTTATCTCCCCTCCTTTTTTGTGTTTGTTACTCTCTTGTAATAGGCTACCTCTAATCTTCGGCACTTAGATGACCATATTGTGTTGCAAGTGCCGTAAAACTCTTACTAAACTAACTATCTATCGTGCTTCTTCCCCGCATGGTATAGGGCTGTTACAGTGTCCATGTGCTGCTCTTTACTCAAAACCATTTTGAAATCCAAACAAACGGATTCCAAACAAAATGAAACAACACAGAGAAACAAACAAATAAAGTACGGTACATGTACAAAAAAATAATAAAATAACCCAGACTCTCTATAGTCCTCATTCAAGTACCAGTTTGATTCTTTTATTTGTTCTTGACCTTTGTCCCAGACCACAGTTTCAACAGTTTAAAAAAATAAAACATTTTCACGTTTCCCTTCTCTCGGAACATAACACTGCAACTGACAAAATTCTGCTTACACTTACATATATGTAATTTACGTATAGGGCCTACATATATTGAAAATGAAATAAAATTTAGAAGAAAAAAATTGAACCCACAAGCTAGCAGCAGGCAATGGATATTTCAAGGCAACATGATTATAATGAAGGAAATGTCATCATTTTAAAAAATAGTTTAGTTTATTATTGGGTTTTACGGTGCTTGCAACTGCATTAGGATTTTGGGGGGCAATATGATCATAGATTAAAGCTGGAAAAGTTTATTTAAAAAAGAACCCACATAAGCCAGCATGCAATACATATTTTGGGGCAATTTGATCATAATGATGGAAACGCCATAATTTTTTTAAAAACATGAACCGGCATGCACTACAACAAATTACATTTGGGGGGGCAATATGATCATAACGATGGAAATCTCATGAAGGAAATAAAGAGGAGTTTAGCCAAAACGACACACTAAAAATGTAAAATCAAAATAGCTGAAAAACAAATAATACAGATTTTTTTAAAAAACAAGAGAACAAGAAAGATGGAACGCTTTTGTCACATACAGAAAAACAGTCAAGAAAACAACAATTTCGAAGATTAAAAGAAAAAAAGAAATCTTTACAAAGGACGTCCAAGAAGAGGATGGAGTCGGGTCGTTTCTGAACAAAATTAAGATGGGTTTTTTGTTGTTTGTTTGTTCGTAGATCTATGTTTTTTGTTTTGTAATTTTAAAAAAAAAAAAAAAATTTTTTAAGTTTTAATGGAGTAGGCCTACTTACTACTACTACATACATGGCGTTGTTTAGAAACTTAGAAAACCAAATACATCTAGTAATCACAAGTGTCATGGGGACAACATCTATGCATGGCAATTTTTTTTCTTCTCGTGTCTTCCATCTCCATCAAAACAATTTAGATCAGTCTTGCGTCAGCGAGGACACACGACTGAAAACAGCGCATAGGGTTTGGCACATAAGGTCGCACGTCCAGGACCAAGTATGATGCCCGAACGGTGGCTGGAGGGCGGCACGAATCACAGGTTTCGTCGTTTCAAGCGCGGTCTCCCTCCGCCGAAGAAGGACACAACGTCGGACCGGGCTGACACTCGAACCCCAAACCCGCATTCTCATGGTCACGGGTACGGTAGAGCTACCTAACTACTAGGCCACTACACCCCTCCACCATTGTTTCCCGTCATATATTTTTCAACAAAATGGTGAAATAGTATAAGTTTAACGCCCCTACCAACACTGTTAGGTTACATAAGAGGCGGGACCTCCGAGTTTAAGGTCCATCTCCGAAAGGACCGAGCCAAGAGGGAAATCCGTGTAGAGTGCCCTTTCCAAGGACACAACGTCGGACCGAGCTGAGGCTCGAACCCCCAAACCCGCAATCTCACGATTATGAGTCCGGCAGCCTAACCACTAGGCCACCAATGCCACCTCAAATTATGTCCGGTAGCCTAACACATTGTTCACAGCTACATGTAACTGCAAGTGTACCGGTAACAAATGTGTAGTAAGACGTCTGCTTTGAATTTTCCTTTGGGAATAAAGTTGTATTACGCAACGGTTGGTCAGAAAAAAGAGAACCCGTGTTTTGAAGATTGTGAAGTGTTAAGTTAAGTAGTGGAATCATTCACAGCGCCTGAGAGAAGTGTATATAATTCCAACCAAAGTATAAGTGTATCGGTTTATTAACAATATTAGGTTATTTAAGAGGCGGGGATTCCCAATTTAACGTGCATTTTCGATAGGGCCGATCCGAATTAGGTTGGGAGCCTTGAAAACTCCACAAAACGATCCGGGTTCAAGAACGCCCAATCCGGGATTCGAACCAAGGTCATCCACTCCGTAGTCCAGCGTGATATCAATCAACTGAGCTAATAAGAACGCCCTGTTTCTAACAAGAATTGGCGTGACTTTGTCAGGAAAACGGTTTGGCCAGTTATTGAAAAACGCCACATGGAGAAATGACGCCGCTGGTTGCCGTACTCAAGATTTCAACACAAAAGAACACCAAGTGTACACTGAACCCACCGACATTGAGAATATTGTGTCACCAGAACAGCTCAGGTGTACGAAGCTCAGAGACTGAGAAAGTTCACCAAGGACGAAGAGCCTTGTGAGTTTTACAACTTTGAACGGTAGCAACCGTCACTTTTTAAAAAAATCTCTTACATTTGACGTTCAATTTTTGTTTTTGTTATTAAGCTTTGAGCTTATTCATTGTGTACGTGTTTTACCAGCCATCTCAGGACCTGGTTAAACAAAGAAAATGGAAACAGAGAAGAACCTGCTCCGTAAAGCTTGTTCAGAGAGTTTTGTATCAAATCATCATTTACAGAGTCATAGAAATTCTGTTCACAATCACAGAAGTAAGTACATGTGCGGCCCTTGTACTTGTGGACCCTCGTTTTTGGGGAGGGTGGAACTGGAGAGACACAACAGTAAACCCCACGGTATAGAGAATGAAAGAGACATTCCACTGAAGAAACGGCGTTTGTTCGCATAATTTGTATGAACGGGTAAGAAAGAATGGAGAATTGACCAGCCACAACAACTAGAATTAGTAGAAGAGGAAAGCGATAACAAATTAGACAACGTGTTGGTTAGTATTTAGTCGTTTTAACAAAGAAACGTACCAGGAAATGTTATTCAGTCCCTGTCGTTTTATGCAAGAAAAATTCTGAAATTACATGTATGTAAACTGAGCCCAAAAATGTGAAATTATGTGATTCTGTTAATTTTAACAAAGAATGGTAAAGGAAAATAATAAGAAATTATGCCCAAAAAATTATCAAATTTTGCTAAATTATGCGAGGTGCATAAAACCACGGGGACAGGTTAATACTTACGCCACACGAATATTTACGGCCATGGACTCTTGGGCAACAGGGAGAAGGGAGACCGTTGGTTGCCGTACTCAAGATTTCAACACTAAAGAACACCAAGAGTACACTGAACCCACCGACATTGAGAATGTTGTGTCACCAGAACAGCTCGGAGACTGAGAAAGTTCAACAACGCCGAAGAGCCTTAGCAAGTTCTACAACTTTGCACTGTAGCAACTGTCGCTTTTTGTCAAACTCTCACATTTGGCGTTCATTTTTTAATTATTATTATTATCATTATTTTTTATTTTTTTATTTTTTTAATGGGGGGGGGGGTAGCAATGCTTTGAGCTTGTTTTCATTGTGTACGTATTTTACAAGTGATCTCAGGTCTCCGTCAAACAAAGAAAATAGAAACTGAGAAGAACCTGTTCTGTAAAGCTTGTTCAGAGAGTTTTGTATCAAATCATCATTTACAGAGTCATACAATTTCTGTTCACAATCACAGAACGAAGTACATGGGTGGCCTTTAAGGACCCTCGTTTTTGGGGAGGGTGGAACTGGAGAGACACAACAGTAAACCCCACGGTGAAGAGATCGGAAGAGAAATTCCACTGAAGAAACGGCGTTTGTTCGCATACTTTGTACGAACAAGTGGGAAGGAACGGAGTATTGACCGGCCACAACAACAGCTTATTATTTTTTTTAACTCCCTTCGGCGAGGACTCATATTCTTTTCTGTCTTTGTTTTATACTCACAACTGACAATCTGACCAAAGCACTGGATGAGGTGAAACATCGTGCGCCAGAGCGATCAACGGTCGAAAAATATGGTGTACCGATGAGTACTTTCTGGGACAAGTCGCCTGGATGACGGAAAATAGAACAACATCAGAAAGCAGTTCTCACAACTGAAAAAGAAAGGGATATTGTGACTTATGTGAAAGAAATGGGGGACCGAGGTTTTGGGAAAACAAAAGATGAGCTACTGGCGGTGGTAAAGCAAATGTTGGACTACAACAAAATGGAAACCATTTGGGATGACAACAAACCATCAGACAAAAGGTTTGGTTGTTTCGAAAACGACATCCCGAGATCGTGTTCAAAAAACCTCAACTACTTGGGAAGCAAAGAGCTGTTGTATCACGTGGTAATATTATGACTTGGTTTCAACAATTCAGTGAGGCAATTATAACGATCGACCCATCCATTTTGTTAGAGTCGGACCGCATCTATAATTGCGACGAATCAGGATTCAGCCTGAACGTTGTAACTTACTGGCAGGGTCCTCTCGAACCTGGACACAAAATATGTATACCAGATAGGCAGTGAAGCAAAAATACTCATCACTGCATAGGTCTGTTGCAGAGCAACTGGCCATTACACGAGGCCAAGGCGAACGAAGTTTTCCATTATTCATTTATTGGAGGGTCAGATAATGGGTGGATCAACCAGGGCCCGTTCTTCAAGTGGATGCATTTGGTTTTCATTCCTCAGACTGTCAAAGTCAAAAGCCAAGCTTGCTGCTGGTTGATGGCCATGTATTGTAAGTCATCAATCATTACAAGCCTCAGAACTGTGTTTAGACAATGGAGTGGTACCGGTACGGTATTGCTTACCGCCACATTCATCCCTCATCCTTCAGCCTTTGGATGTTGGTGTTTTTAAGACTATGAAAGAGGAGTGATTCCGAGCGGAAAGCAGCTAGTCGTTTTTACAAAGAAATGTACAAAGAAAATGTTATTACTTACGCCACACGGACATTTACTGCCATGGACTCTTGGGCAACAGGGAGAAGTGACACCGCTGGTTGCCGTACTCAAGATTTCAACACTAAAGAACACCGAGTGTACACTGAACCCACCGACATTGAGAATGTTGTATCACCAGAACAGCTCAAGTGTACGAAGCTCGGAGACAGAGAAAGTTCAACAACGACGAAGAGCCTTGCGAGTTCTACAACTTTGCACGGTAGCGGTAATATTATCCCTGTAATATTACTGTGTTTGGTTCACTATTGTTAATTGCCGTAGTCATATCTCCTTGTTTGAATGTATTAATTTGGTACTCTTCAGGATGAGCAATTAAAATTATGATTCAGTTGTGTCATAAACATCAAACATGGTCGGTTGCTGTATTCAGTGTACGATTGTTGTGCTAGACTATCCGTGTGTATCTAACTTATTTTGAGGCATCACAATAGCAACCGTCGCTTTTTGTCAAACTCTCACATTTGACGTTCATTGTGTTTTTTTGTTGTTGTTTTGTTTTCGTTTTGTTTGTTTTGTTTTTTTTGGGGGGTATGGGGTTTTTTTAGGGGGGGGGTATGCTTTGAGCATGTTTTCACTGTGTACGTATTTTACACGTGATCTCGGGTCTCCGCCAAACAAACAAAATGGAAACTGAGAAGAATTTGTTCTGTAAAACTTGTCCAAAGAGTTTTGTATCAAATCATCATTTCATTTCCAGAGTCAAACAGCGTTTGTTGGCATAATTTGAACAAACAGGTGAGAAGGAATGGAGTATTGATTAGACGAAATAAAGAGTCACAGGCCACAATCGGTTACATTAACTGTAAAACCGGCAACATGGTATTCACCACCCAAACGGAAACTGATTTTGCTGCGCATATTAAAGAACTAGCCAAACAGTGTTCCACCTCCTTGAACAGCACTTTTGGTAGTCTTTTAAAGGAAAGAAATAAGCTCACTATTACTATAAGATTCCCAGGAGCAACACCCTTGGTCAGAGTTAGTGCCCCACTCGGGAATCGAACTCGGGTCTCTTGCGCGAGACAGCAAGGTGCCTAACCACAACACAGATGTCGGTCCACGCCAGGTTTGTTAAGAGTTTTTTGTTGTTGTTGTTGTTTTCAGTAGTTTTATTTTGTTTTCGCTAAATGTTTTACGGCTCTCGCAACTGCATAAGGGCATATGAGCGCTCGGGACACTAAACTTTTTCAGTTGGTAGGAAATTTTAAATTTTGCCCGGGTGGCGGCCGAAGCCTACTCACTACTCTTATCGATTTTAGACCACCAAGGCATCTTTAAAGTGCGCAACTTGCACACGGGACCTCCGAGATTTTTCGCCCTTGTCCGAGAAGGCTAGGTGTAGACCTTTCCTACCAGAAGATCAAGGGTGTGGGTGAAAGACAGCAGTAAGGAGGAGCTAAGAGTAGCTGTCGAAAGGCTGCAGAAAGAGTCAGGAGCCCAGAGGAGGGGGCAAAGGAGGTGAGGGGGTGGGGGCAGAAAGAGAAGACGAAAGCAGACGACAGAATATTGCTAGAGAGCAGGAAAGGAGGTGAAAGGAGACAATTTTTTTAGAGAAGAAAATGTTTCGGTCGCTACCCGGATTCGACCCAGGGACCTTTGAATAAATAAGAAGCCAACACCTTAACCTCTAGGTCACGAGAGCCCCCTTGGTAAGAGTAAGAAGAGGGTCATTCTGGGTTGGTGGAATATTTTTTAAAATGATTTTGTTACAGAAGTTTTTGACGCTTTTGTGGGGTTGTTTTTTTTTCATCAAACAGCAAGAAAAAGAAGCAAAAAGATGACACACCTGCTAGGACGACTAGACTGGATCAGAAAAGAAAGGAGGAGAAAGGGGAATACAACCATCTTGTCCAGCAAAAAAGTAGAGCCAACTGGAGTCACCAAAAAAGACAAGAGTAAATGAAAAGAACAGACAGCACTACTGGGAAAAGAAAGAAGCTGGGGAAACACCCATTGCTGTGTCTTTCAACGATGTTGCAGTTGCAAGTATCCCTTTCTCTGATGTAGAAACGTACAAAAGAAGAGTGAGAAGACTTCGTGCTAAAATCAACCCGACCGGTTTGAAATTTGCCCATATCTGAAAGGGTCTTTATTTTTTGTTAGTGTTTTACGGCGTTTGCAACTGTACAAGGTCACACGAACGCGCGGATTTAAACTTTTTTTCCCGTTGGTAGGGAATTTTGAATTTTGCCCGGGTGGCGGCCGAAGCCTACTCTTATCGATTTTAGACCACCAAGGGATCTTTAATGTGCGCAACTTGCACACGGGACCTCCGAGATTTTTCGCCCTTGTCCCAGAAGGCTAGATGTAGATCTTTCCCACCAGAAGACCAAAGGTGTGGCTGAAAGACAGCTGTAAGAAGGAGCCAAGAGTAGCTGAAGAAAGGCTGCAGAAAGAGTCAGGAGCCCAGAGGAGGGGGCAAAGGAGGTGAGTGGGTGGGTGCAAGTGCAAAAAGAGACGACGAAAGCAGACAACAGAACATGTCTAGAGAGCAGGAAAGGAGGTGAAAGGAGACAATTTTATTATTTTTAGAGAAGAAAATGTTTCGGTCGCTACCCGGATTCGAACCCGGGACCTTTGAATAATTTTAATATGCCAACACCTCAACCTCTGGACCACGATAGCCCCCTTGGTAAGTGTAAGAGGGTCATTCTGTGTTGATGGAATATAGAAAAAGAATGATTTTTGTAGAAGAAGTTGTTGACGCTTTTGTGGGTTGTTGTTTTTTTTCATCAAACAGCAAACAGCAAGAAGATGTTCAGAAGCAAAAAGATGGCACGCCTGAAAGGACGACTAGACTGGATCAGAAAAGACAGGAGAAGAAACGGGAGTACAACCATCTTGTCCAGCAAAAATGTAGAGCCAACTGGAGAGAACTTGATATAGCAGGAACGCAAAGGGGGAAATAACCGAAAAACTTCTAAAAATCCACATGAATACTTCCATTCCATATATAATCAAATTTGCGCTTTTGATTAGTCTTCCTTTTCTTGTCTACTTTGTTGACTATCTCGGCTTTTAATTCGAGTGAGAATCATTTCCTTCTGTCATTGTTGGAAGCCATCTTTTCCTCGGTATCGTTGCTTGTGCTGTCTATCGTACCGGAGGAGCAACTGTAGAACTGGTGAAGTGGATGCGTGCGTATGTCTATAGAGCAATTCCTCTTCTTTTACTTTTTGGCCTAGCCTTGGCCTAGGGCTATGGCCATGACCTACACCTTCTCATACTGAGCCTTTAAGCTACGGCACATCACTTTAGGAGTGGCCCACGTAACGCGCCTCTCCACACCATCTCTCTCTGCCGCCTGCCCCACCTCACTCATCACTGGACTGGCCAATCACAACGCCACATCGCTGACTGCCTGTTTGGAGCCCGCCTAAGGCCGGCAAACACCCTTTCCCCCTAGCTACAGTTCGCTCGATCTCTCCCGCTGTATCCGAGTTCGGGCCTTTCCTTGCCCCGCTAAACCCGAGCACAGGTAATTGAGTTTACATAGAGAAAAAAAAGGGGATTCCGTAAGGTCCCGCGATCATTTAGTTAAGATATGAGTGAGCCTTGTTACTGACACATGTGGCATAATATTGTAATTTCATATTATATTCTAGTTGACACAGGAAGTCAATGTAATGTTCTAAACATGGGAGTAATGCGTTCCCTTTTCTTTTTTCTACATATGTACACAGAACCATCAAAGGGAAATAAAGACACAGGCCCTACCAGTGACACCCTCCAACCACCCGCAGTTTTGTTCCTGAATGTGTTCTCTTGTGTTGTTTCAGTGTTGCTACTGCACGCAAATCCCGAACCATGAACTTCAAGAGCGGCATTTTTACCTGAGTGCGTTTTTTTGGTGCTTTCTTAGGCTGCTACTCTGTGCAAACGTTGCACCATAAACTTCACACTTGTAAGGCTTTTCTCCATTGTGTGTTCTTTTGTAAGCCTTAAGATAGTCACTCCTAGCAAATTGTGAATCACAAATTTCAGACTTGAAAGGCTTTTCTCCAGTGTGTAATCTTTTGTGAGCCTGTAGACTGTTCTTTTGTATGAACCCAACTCCACAGTTTTCCCATTTATTGTGAGGTTTTTCTCCTGTGTGTATTTTTCTATGCCGTTTCAGAATTTCACACGTGTAAGGCTGTTCTCCAGTGTGTTTTCTCTGGTGAATCTTTAGCATGCTAGCTTGTGTAAACCCAGAACCACAAACTTCACACTTGTAAGGCTTTTATCCAGTGTCAGTTCTTTCGTGAGTCTTTAGGCAATCCAAATATTTCAGCACAACTCCACAGATTATACACTTGAACTTGTAAGGCTTTTCTAACATAATTTTGTGTTCTCCTGCGACACTTTAGCTGGTCACTCTTTTTGCAAACCTTGAACCGCAAACTTCAAATTTGCAAGGCTTTTCTCCCGCCCTTGTTTTATTCTGCCACTCACAAATTTGAATCCAACACGATGAGCGCCACTATCTTGTCCGGTGTGAGTCTGTGCGTGCAGCTTTGGTGCTGTAACACCAGACGACCGAGAGCAAGAACTATGACACACAGGATTTATTTCCATACTGGAATTCACCATTTTCATCTTTACAGCTGAAGAGCAATCTTTTGGCTTCTGGCCACAACCATCATTAACACTATTGTTGTTGTTGCACATTTCTTTATCAAACACTTTGCCATTACGGAAATCAAAGGCTTCTTCTGGTTTGCGGATAACAGAAGAAGTGGTTTCTTCTGAGACACATTCAACCTTTCTCCACTCACTTAAATTTGAAACTTTGAGCTGACTCCAAGGTTCTTCTTCATAAATAAGGGATTGCTGTAATGCTGAATGTGTGGAGCTTGACAGACAGTGGTCGAAAGAAACACCACCTGGAAATAGACAAGAATAATACATAATTTATATAATTAATATAAAATTAATACAATGGCTCATCACAAGAATCTTAATCTTAGCCCCAGGCAAAATGCTGCTGTCCCACTATAAATCTAGCAGCCCATACACTCTCACATCTTTGGTCCATAAGTTTTTTTAAATCTCATATATATATTTTTTATAATAAGCCTCTTCTACTTTTTCAAACATGCAGGCATATATATCACATTGCAGTAAAACATGTGACCAGAGTACAGTCAAACCTCGTTATACCGCCCCTCGTTATACCGTCAACCTCGTTTATCGCCAGGAATTGCCAATGTACATATATGTAGGAACGCCTATAGATAAAAACATAGTATTTGCGCTTTCACACTGCCATCTATGATCTTTCTGAGTTGTACAGTCCTTACCAAAGTAAATTTTTCTCGTTATAATACTACCAATGAACTGGCCCCCACAGGTACACACTAAATATAGTGCACAACTACAAAGAAAAAAGAATTTTGGTCTTCGAAAGATTGCCAAGTAAAAAAAGAACCAAGTAAGTTTTAGTAGAGGTTTTACAGCGCTCGCAACTGCATAAGGTCATATGAGCGCCAGAAGATTAGAGGTGTTACACAAGAGTTTACAAACATGTATAAAAAAGAAGAAGGGGAATAAGGATGATAGATGTTTGATAGGAAAGAAGAAGCAGCAAACCACACCACAGCACCTGCCAACCACCCACAAGTAAGATTTTAGATCTTTCCACAAAACCCTAAAGTTACATCCAGAAAGAAACACGGATTGTTTTTTACAGTTCCAACCAAAAGAACAAACAAAGATTTTGGTGTGGGTGGTCGGCGGGTGCTCTGGTGTGGTTTGCTCTTCTTTCCTATCAAACATCTGTGATCTTTATCTCCCCTCCTTCTTTTTTGCGTTTGTTACTCTCTTGTAATACCTCTAATTAGGTAGCGTAAACACGGCCTAGCGGGCACTCACAGCCTTCCGACCGCGTGGTATCGGTGAAATCCGCTTAATTCCGATCGCTGTTTCTTTGCTCTTTCGCTATAAAACACCAAATGCCGTACACTTTGTAAAAGTTCAGCTTTTCCTCGTTACAATGGTGTAAGTTGTTTATATGTCCGATTATTAGGAGCTGGAGAATCACCGACGAAAGCGAAGCCCTTAGCGGTCGGAATGCGTGGTCGGCCGGTTCAAAAGTTGACATGCATGCATTCAAATGCTTCGCGGAACAAGGGATGATTAAATACCGTCTTTTCATTGGCGGAGAACTGTAGAGCTTTAAACGGGCTTTCCCGTGGTACATATATATTTGGCCTTTGACGTTTAAATAGAAAGCTTTTAACAATACTGTCAAAATGTTTAAAGACCACTTTTTACACAAAATGGATATGTAAAATACCGGCTTTAAAAAAGTATTAATTAAAAGATCAGTTTATTTCCTATTAGTATAAATCAATCAGCTAGAAATTATTTTACATCAATCCTTCCGCCAGACTCGGAAAGCATGTGACCCTGCACGCGGGGTACACTACAGTATAGACCCGACTCGCTCTCCGCGGGGGCCGGTAAGGCGCCGGCCGGGTCAACTCAACGCTCGGTGGTTTTTGTCAAAATAACGACAAAACAGCGTGTTTCAGGCGATAAAATACTGATTTGTAATGATCTCACAGTAGGCAGTTCAGTGAAAAACTCAAAGTTGTTAGATTTTGATGAACATAGGCTCAAATGAAAGGTCCTGCCACACTGATCACAGTACTTTTTGAATTTTGTCAATATCTGTATTGGTTGAGAAGCTATGGGATTTTTTTAAAACTTTATTTTTCGCTCAAAATCTGGTCCTTTTTTTGCACTACATTTTGTGACTAAAGGAGGACAAAAATCAAATAAAATGTACTTAACTTCGCAACCTGTAAAGATATCTTGGGGGCTCTCGTGGCCTAGAGGTTAAGGTGTTGGCCTCTCAATCAAAGGTCCCGGGTTCAAATCCGGGTAGCGACCGAAAAATTTTATTCTCTAAAATTGTCTCCTTTCACCTCCTTTCCTGCTCTCTAGCAATGTTCTGTTGTCTGCTTTCATTTCCACTTTTTGCCCCCACCCCCTCACCTCCTTTGCCCCATCCTCTGGGCTCCTGACTCTTTCTGCAGCCTTTCTACTGCTACTCCTTGGCTCCTCCTTACTGCTGTCTTTCTGCCACACCCCTTATCTTCTGGTAGGAAAGATCTACACCTAGCCTTCTCGGACAAGGGCGAAAAATCTCGGAGGGCCCGAGTGCAAGTTGCGCACGTTAAAGATCCCTTGGTGGTCTAAAATCGATAAGAGTAGGCTTCCGCCGCCACCTGGGCAAAATTCAAGATTTCCTACCAACTGAAAATGTTTGGTGTGTCCCGCGCGCTCATATGACCTTATGCAGTTGCGAGCGCCGTAAAACACTTTCCAAAAAAAACAACAAAGAAAAGATATCTTCCTGTTTTTTTGCATCAAATGAAAAGGTTATTATGTGTACTTTCATATATGAAAGAAACAGAAACAGTTTTGTCTCATAAATCTCTTTGACATGGTAAGTAGATTGAGAGCGGGGTCATTTTTCATGAGTCCGAAAAAGGATAAATTTGAAAATAAGTGATGATATTTCAACATGGAATAGTCCAAAGTGCACGTGTCATGTATCATTTTGATTGTCTAACACATTTTTAAAAGAGAATATAAGAAGAGGATAACAAAATTTCAAACTGCACTAGAAAAGGAGAAAAGGAGAAAAGAACAAATTGAGGTAAAAAATAAATCAAGCACGAAAAAAATATTTCATTGAAAATCACATATATATAAGTAGGCACTTGGATAAAAATTTCAAAGCTTTCAAATTGCTTTAAAAACAATACCAATGCAAAGAGCTCAGTGACACGATTCCAACGCTACCTTAGTTATTGCTCTATGTTGAACCGTTTTTGAGATATGGCATTTTAAAGATCTTTTCGAGGGGATAACATCTATATAGAAAAAAAAGGCAATTTTTGTGATCGAAACAGCAAGGACAACAAGGGAAATGTTAGCTGCTTCAATATGCTGCTGCGTACATGCAAAAACCAAACATTTTCTGAAACCTTGTGATGTTGAGGACAAAATAACAGTCAGACGAGATTTTTAAAATATGTCGTGGTGGGTAATATTGGGTAATATTATGCAACACTGTGTTGTGTAACGTGACCGCACCGTCCTGCGGTCAATATATTTTGCCATAACTTTCTTATAAATTAAGCTACATCAATAATTGAGGTATCGTTTTGAAGGTCTTTTTAAGTCCTTTCTTTTGGAACATCTACTCTACATATCAAATATCAGTAGAATTAACAAAAAAACTGATTAAAAAATAAAATATATTTTAACAAAACAGCTGGTCGCCTAAAATAAGATGAGCATAGAAGTTTTTAAAGTTAACATTTGTGTCTACAGCTGCTGCAAACTAGTGTTTTTAGTCTACCTTAATTCATGATAATACTGTTTTTTAAATTCCTTTTGCATGTTATTGTTAGAATGTTTCTTTCATGTTTTAATTTGTCATGTAAATGATCAATTACTCTGTCTTTATCTTTGATTTCTCTTTTATGTCTTTAACTCATGAGATTGCCCTGTAAGTTAAACAATAGTCTCTTCTAATTTTATTACTTCAGTTTGTTCAGCAAGTTTTTCATTATATTTTTATTGTGTTTATTTAAATGTTCAACTTCTTCAAAGACAATTAGTTGTGAAATATGACATGTTTTTTGAAGCACGCAATTGTGTCACGATACTTTTTTATTCTTTCTTTATTTCTGGCAATTGTTTAGTTCACCCAGTCTGCCAACTTGATATTGTTAAATTAATGTCAATTTTTTTTCCTTGTCTGCAACAAATGCTTTCTTAAGTGCTCAATTTTTTTGCAACTTGTTCAAACAAGTTTTTCTGTGAATTCGACCAACTCCGCAAGCATTTCTGGATTTTAATTAAAGTCAGGATTTATTCTGGTGAGCTGTCAATAAATCCAATGGAACAGTGGCAGGTTGTGATCAGGGGCTGTGGAAAGAAAAAAAAAAGCAAAGCAATGAATTCATCAATGAAGTAAATAAATTCATTTGTGAGCAGTGGATGGAAATTTGACATTTTCACACTACAACTCTAGTAAAGGGAGGGTGTAGATGACTAGACAAGAGAAAAAACATCTTCTAATAAACATGTAGATCTATCTTAAAACAAACTGGACAAAGTACATGATAATTTAAAGAGATATTTAAATAACAAGTACACACAAAAACAATTAAGAAGAAAAAATATTTAAAGACAATATAAGCACACAAAAGAAGTAAAAACTTGCGTGAAATCGATGGTCTAACAGTGACAGTAACACAGAAACAAAACAAGGCCAAGGCTGTTACATTTCCCTCCCCCCACCCAAGACTCCTTACTGATTGTTACATGGTTCAAATTCATAAGAACTATACAACAGTGATACATATTACATTCCAAAATTTAAAATAAATCATATCTTCTACTATAAAACATTCTTCAATGCCGTTTAAGAGGTAATAAACGCCAACAATACACGTTAGCGTGGGTTAAGTTCGCTTTCCGCAATGGCCGCCATGACCTCCCGGTTCACGCTCAGCAGCGCGATCGATAATAGGTCATGCCCATTCATGGAGAGTGACCTATTTAAATTAGGGCTCACACGCTTATGCCTCAACGTACAACATTGAAATTAACAAATAAAAGAGATAAAAGGTTGAAGAAAAGACTGTGAGGAGTACCTAAAAAAAAAAAGATATACTCTTTAAATATAAAGGCTTGAACTTACCTTATTTTTAACTCCTTGTAACTCCGAACACACACAACCGATCCCGAAGTGGAAAACGCCATAATACGCGCCTTTCTTTCCTCTTTAATTTGATAGGCGGAAGTAATCCATAAATTGAAAAGAACACTATAAACGAAACAAAACAAATAGGTACCCCCCTCACGGGGCCCGATTTCTGACACAAAACGCGGCGGCCGCAGGTGAACGAAAATCTCGGGCCGCGCGGGCCGATATCCAAGTGCCTAATATAAGAGGCCTACTAGATCGTAGATGCTATTCCAAGTAATTTTCATTGTGACCAGACAGTTGTATGAACATAAAACTAGTAGTGATGAACAGTTTGAGGAAAGAGGGAAAGAATTTTCTACAGATAAATCATCTACGAGTGACGAAGAGGTGTATGATAATGCAGAGACTTGGGCCAACGAAACTGAGAAAAAGCTAGCATATAAAATCAAAGACTAAAACTAAGAATGTTAGACTTTAGCAAGAGCTAACTGCTCAATATACATGATACATAATATGTACAACTGTGGGCCAAAAGAATCAAACTTATTTTCTAAACTGTCTCCAGAAAATCTAGAATCTATAAAATAAAAATAATCTTCTCAAAGTTAAAATCACTGTGCACAGACCTTGGCAAAAGAAAACAAAAGTGTTAAACATAATATTTCATTTTGTGAACAGATATTATACCATGGGTACGCTCCAATGATCTCCTGTTCAGTAAAAATTGAAAATATTAAATAGAAAAAAACAAACAAAAAACAACTAGGAAGGCGAAAAGTGCGATGCGGCAAAGACCCAGAGCTGAAGGTGGGCAAAATCCGGATATCATATCCGGATAACCGGATAATTCTCAATATAACATCCGAATTCAGACTCTTAACTCTCTTTCCTGACCCGTTTGCCGTGGTGGGTGCACACATTACTCATTAGTGTTGAAGTGATGCTAACCCATTTTGTCGAAGTGGTTCTGGTCCATTTGCTGAAGCGATTCATAACATTTGGCTTTGCCAAAGAGGTGCACTAACATCATGTTATCCGGATTGTGCTAAAGCGACTCATTGCCCAGCCCTTCCCGAACGCATTGTCGACTCCGCGAAGCAACCCAGCTTCGCTGCACGGCCGATGCTGCCTAAAAAACAACTTTCGTTATAAATCATCAATGACTATCAAGTGCGCTGGCTCTAATCTAGTCACCGTTAGACAGGGCTAAATACAACCATTCTTGGCTTATTTTAAAGATAAAGAATATTTCTAACACTAACTGGCAGAAAAGTTACAAAACTGCCACGCAAGTTGGGAAAAAGAAATCAAACGTTGAAACTTGGCTTTCAAATCAAAATACCTCTGTCTCAACGAGTCCGATCTGCCAAAGGAAGACGCCATTTTGTAGATGATTTAAAAATATTCAAAAACATGTATCAGAAGTAGTGGTTATTACTATTTAATGAAACAAAAATCACCAAATCGCCAACGCAATCCGCCGCTCACAGTTTTCTACGGGCGGCGAGGATCCGATTTCGCAGCGAGCCAATCTCGTTCACTGAACTGCCTACTCACAGTCTTGAAAAAAATTAGGGTCCATACATGTACATGTATTTGTTATAGGGATTGTACTCTGTTAATGTAGAGATGTTTAGCGCACTTGGTAATCTTTTATTGTCTGTCAAACATGGGTTTGCAGCCAGTCACTGACTTTAAATTTTAACAAATTTGATCAAATTTTAAACAACAACCGTTTTCTTAAAAATTGACTGAGAGTGAGATGTTATAGAATGGTACCAGAATGCTCAGTGGATATAGGCCTTTCAAATGGAACAGATACATTTGGCATACAGCTACTTTGAAAATTTAGTTTCTGGTACCTACTCTATCTTCTACACTTATATGACGACCTTATCGTGTTACAAAGGACCTTCCAGTTGTTGTTGTTTTTTTTAAGTGGGCAGTGAGGAGTGTGTGTGTGTGTGTGTGTTTGTTTTTCGGGCTTTATTTCAGCATTTATTCAGAAACAGTTCAACAAAGTATACAAAATAGAAACACAGGATCCATTCACTCCAGGGCTCATGATTCGTCCCTCTCTTTCACTCATCCATTCAATTCCCGTGTTCTCTCCCGCACCTCATCCCCGTCCGCATAACTTTCACACCCCACCCCCTCCCTCCAGGCACACACAAAGAAAATCGTACTCATTCCCTTGCACCCTGCGAACCATGGACAATAGTATGTATAGAGGCAAAACACTGCCTTAGCCGCATTCCTTTCTGTGAGCTATGGACCAGGCCAGGGGGGTCGGTGTCGTTGTCTGGTTTAGTTGCTGTCGCCTGTGGATAAACTCGTACATTCTTCCTTTCACCCGCTCTTTCACTCACACTGTCTCTCTATCCACAGCTCAGCTTGTCATAAGTTCAAAAGTCTAGCATTAGCATCTGCGTTTGTCGCGGCCGCGACCCGCGAATCGCGGCCGCGATTTTTGGCATTTTTATTTTTAGGTCCGCGAATCGCGGCCGCGATTTTGGCATTTTTCTCTATTTTTTTTATGGATTTGTACCAACAAAACAAAAAACAAACAAAAAACCCAACAAAAACCCACCGCCGGGGAATAAAAAAATCAAGAGGAAAAAAAAAAGAAAGAACCCAAATTTCTTTACTTAGAGAAAGAAAGTTTGTTTTCACTTGCGCTTCGCTTGGTCTCTTTCTCACCTGTTGACACCACGTTGATTTGTTACTTTTATGCGAAGAATATAAGTACATTGCATACTACATGTGTATATTGCTGTTTCTCTTTTATCTTTCCCTCTTTGTTGTGTTTTAATTTGTTAGTGTGTTAATGTTTTTCTTGTTGTTGTTTTGATGTGTTGTTTTTCTAATTTGTGTGTTATATAGCGTAATGTCATTTAATTTGATGTTGTTCCTTTTATATATATATATATATATATATATATATATATATATATATATATATATATATATATATATATATATATATATATATGGCGAAAAGTTTAAGATCACCCAACTTAAAATGCAATTTCTCTATTAGTTCAAAGTATCACATTCTTCTCTTTTATTTTGACATTTCTTTCACTATTTTTGGTCTTCTGCATCATACGCTTAGAATGAGTGCTCCCAGAGCATTCAGTCAGTACTTTGAAGACTATGAGCCTGTTTGAAAGTATTTTTTCTTTATCAATAAATATATACCAAAAATATGACAAAAATCCTCACTTTCTGACGTTCAACGAGCCCAAATAGAGACTCTTCGTAGTGCAAGTTACTCACAGCGTGAGATTTCATCCCAAATAGGGTGTAGCAAGACACAATCTGCAGTGTTCTTGTTGATTGTCAAAATTATCGATCGTATTGTGATAAGAAGAAAAGTGGTCGTCCCAGAAAAACTTCCCCCAGATATGACTGCCTCAAGAAATAAAACAGTGTCCCCCGGTCAACTACAGGTTTTTGCAAGAAAACCTGAACTGCATTTCTTCGAAAGGGTTTAAAAGTGAGTCGTAGAATTGTTTCACGACGGTTGGTTGAAGAATTTGGGATCAAATCTTGAGTGTAAACCAGCCCGTAAATAAAGACTGACCCGTGGATAAAATAATAAAAGAAGTGGCTGGCGTTTACAAGAATCCATGAGCACCGGACTGCAAACTGCAAAGATAAATTGACTTTGCAGCAGTTTCAGCAGTATCATGTCAGGAGGCCACCAGGGAAAATATACGGCGCAAAGTGTACCACCATACAGACACTGAAACATTCGCCAAATGTGATGATCTCTCTCTCTCTCTCTCTCTCTCTCTCTCTCTCTCTCTCTCTCTCTCTCTCTCTCTCTCTCTCTCTCTCTCTCTCTCTCTCTCTCTCTCTCTCTCTCTCCCCGACCCTCCCTCACCCTCCCTCCCCCCCCTCTCTCTCTCTCTCTCTCCCTCTCTCTCTCTCTCTCTCTCTCTCTCTCTCTCTCTCTCTCTCTCTCTCTCTCTCTCTGGGTTATACTTGTATTTTTTAAAGCCTAGATATAGACTTTGAATGGCCCAGGCTCTTGGAACTGTTTCAGGATAAATTTGAAATATGCACATATTCAAGGACGCAAAATGTCCATGCACGACGGCGCTCATGCCACAGAGCAAAGACTGTGCAATAATACCTTTAAAAGGTTACGGGTCTCGACATTACAGTGGTTTGAAAATAGCCCTCACTTCAATCCTGCTGAAAATATCTCTCAAGAAAGATAAATAAGGTCTTAAACAAACAGCGGTCAAGGGCAAAAGCCGTAAGGGGTACAATCAAGGAAGTGTGGACACATGGAACTTCCCCAGAAGAATATTGGCAAACCAGTCACAAGCACGCTAGCTCAATGTGTCCTGTTCAATCAGTCATCCATGCAAAAGCTGGACACACAAAGTACTAATTTTTATCAAAACTATTTCACAACAGCTTACCATATAAACATATTTTAACCATTAAAGCATGCATTTGTTTAAATAATTGAACAATATGTTCATTTTATTGCTAAAATGTAAAAAGTATCGGGAGGTCTTAAACTTTTGGCTACGACTGTATATATATATATATACCATGTGTATAAATGTGTATTGGTACAGCATGTCTCCACCAAAATCGAATACTGACACTGGCAGGCCCATTGTGTGTGATTACATAAGTTACATGTAATATCCTGGACTTTTTTTTCTAGAATTACACTCGTTTAGGGTTAAAACGGTCAATCTTCGGAGAAGTGGAAACACGCACTTATTGGTTAATTTTTGTGGCTGTTTATGAGCTGTTCTAATTTTGTTTTAATTCTGTTGCGAAACCTTTATTTTTTCAAGTTTTTACACTCCGAGTGGCTCCAAATTAGGGCTGGGCAATGAGTCGCTTTAGCAAAATCCGGATACTATGTTAGTGCACCTCTTCGGCAAATAATATGATATGAACTGCTTTGGCAAATGGGTTAGAACCACTTCGACAAACGGGTGGGCACTACTTCAACAAATGGGTGCACCCACTTCGGCAAACGGGTCTGGAAAGAGGTTAAGAGTCTGAATTCGGATAATGTTTCATTGAGAATTATCCGGTTATCCTTGGTGATTATCCGGATTTTGCTCACCTCTACTCCAAATGGTATTCTGGATGCTTAAAGACAGAGCACAAAAAATGATGGTGCTTCAGATTAAGTTATCTCTATCAACACATTGCTATACGTCGTCACAGATAGGTGAAAGCTTTAAAATGAATGGCAATTTTTAAGGCAACTTTTGCCATTTTTTGTGACAACTTTTGGACTAAAAAAATGGCAGCAAACGCAGATGCTAGAAAAGTTGCCCACTGGTCATGCTTTGTTAGTGTCTCTGTCTTTTTCTTTTTTTTCTTCCGTTCCTGAGTCATTTGTGTTTTGTGTTACTGTGTCAAGGGAGTTCTGTAGTTTTAGTGGAAGATTTGATTTTTTTTTTGTTTCGTCAATCTGTCCTGTTTGTCCTGTTCGGGGTCGGTGTCTATTGTCAGTCATCGTCCGCTACTGTCACTCTCGCTGTCTACTATTGTGTTGTTTTCCGCCTCCTCGGCCCAGTTTGGAATTTTGGTAAATTCTATCATACCGTCCTCGAGGGAGGGGGGGGGGTGTTACTGGTGGCGGTTGGAGGGTCCTTGTTGTCGACGTCTTCGTTGTGGTCTGCCTCTTGATAGGGGGCTGTGTCTTCTTAGGGGTCTTGGCGGGAGATTTGGGTTGGGCGGCGGAGGCGGCGGTTGGGGTGGCAGGGGCAGTCAGGTTAAAGACGGGCTTGTTATAAGGGCGTCGGCAGTTGGAGCGTTGGTGGTGGTGGTGTCGGTGGTCGCAGTGGTGGCGGTGGTCACGGGGGTGGCGGTGGTCGCGGGGGTGTCGGTGGTCGTAGAGTGTGGTAGTCTTGTTGTTGTGGCGGGGCGTCGTCCTCTCAGTTGGTCGGCGTAGGTGGAAGGTTATGTTGTGGTGGGGGCGGTCCTAGTGGCGGGTGTGTCTTCGCTGTTGTCGGATCTGCAGGCCGGACATTTGTTGGAGTAATAGTCTACCCTGGCGCAGTGGAGGCAGGCGATGCGGCGCCCGGGGAGGGTTATCCTGATGTTGAGGGGGTCCGGCCCGCAGCCCGAGATCCTCACGTAATGGGGGACGTCGTTGGGGTCGACCTCCGCCACGACGGTGTGTCTGTCGTCGGAGCCATCCTCCTGGGGAGGAAGTCGATCGTCGAGTCGGGTTCGGCGAAGGTCCTGACCACCATCCGGATGTGTTCTTGCGTGACGGTTACCGAAACCCACTGCAGATAGATTTTTCTTCTCTCCCGGCCGGTAATTTGGAGGAGGGCATCCGTTCTCTCCGCCACGTCATTTAGAACGGATGCGTGTAGTGGTGAGAAGTCTGACCCCGGCTGCGGCTCAAGGTCGATAGTATAGGACTCTTGTAATCTGTAGTGCTTCTTGAGCCGCAGGTAGGGGTGTGTCTCGTTGATTCGTTGCATAATGGTGGCGGTGGGAACAGTGGCGGTGGGAACAGTGGCGGGTACCGGCCAGTGAGAGTGACGATGAGGGTTCCGGTAGGGTGTGGGCAGGACCATCGTCGAAACAACAATCTGTCTTGTGAGGCATCTCGGGTGGGGGTGGTGGTGGCGGTCTAGGGGTCGGGTCCTGTCTCGGTCCGGTCGGACCGCCTTTCGGCACTTCCCAGACGGCATAGTGGTGTGGAGAGACAGAGCCCTGCACCAGGACAGAACAAAACAAGTTATACCTTAACCAGTCCTCCTTGGAGCTGGGTTGCCTTGTTGCTCAACATCGTCTGGGGGTACTGCGGCTCTGGTGCTCTGGTGCAGCTAAGGCCGAGAAACGATCCTCGTCTCACATTATAATCAGTAATTCCTCCTTTACTTCTTCCAGACATTGTGACTGATTAGTGCGAGAGGAGGATCGCTTCTCTGCCTTAGTAGCACCAGAGCACCAGAGCACCAGAGCACCAGAGCCGCAGTACCCCCAGACGACGTTGAGCAACGATGTTTTTGGTCAATACTTTAGAGACAAGATATCCACAGTTAGGAAAAAAATTGACATGACTCCCCATAAACTACCATGTTTTGAAAAATTCTCTGGGGTAATCTTTAATGAATTAGCACATGTAACACAATAAGACGTTAGATCAATCACAATGTCATCACCCCATAAAAGTTTTAAAACATGTAGTCTTGATCCCATTCCAACACCACAGCTCATCACACGTCTTGATAGTGATATTGGATTTATAACTTCCATCATTAATGAGTCTCTTCAGTCTGGAGTAGTACCATCACTCTTTAAAAGCATGCTTTAGTTATTCCCCTTCTCAAAAAAATAAAATCTATCCCCAGGGGAGCTTAAGAATTTCAGATCAGTCTCCAACCTTCCCTTTTTATCAAAAATCAAGGCCAAGGAGAAAGATGTTTTGGTTCAGTTGAAGAATCATTTAAAAGAAAACAATTTATATGAATTATATCAATCTGCCTATCAGCAATTTCATAACACAGACACAGCGCTATCGAAAAAATATATAACGACCTCTTGTGTGAGGCGGATGAGAACAAAATATGGTAATTTATTGCCAGTAACATTCGTGAAGACGGTCACCAAAACACAGCCACGAGATCTCCACTCTCCACACAAGTAGGTCACATCATGGGACGACCAGGTTACTTTTTAATTTTTTCTCCTTCTGTTCCCATTGTTTTTATGAACATTTTTTTTTACAAAATTATACAAACTGAGCCCAAAAATGTGAAATTATGCGATTCTGTTAATTTTAACAAAGAATAATAAAGCAAAATAATCAGAAATTGGGCAAAAAAAAGATCAAATATTGTTAAATTATGCGGGGTGCATAAAACCACGGGGACAGTTCCTTGTAAGTGTTTTACGGCACTTGCAACAGCATAATAGTCATATATGAGAGCATGGGACACACCAAACATTTTCAATTGGTAGGAAATTTTGAATTTTGCCCG